>NW_026289981.1:25000-74465 GCF_023373465.1 Oncorhynchus keta
AGAGAGCTTGTGTGTCTGCCCTTGCTTTCTCTATGTCTGTGGTGTGTGCACGCATGCATGCGTGTGTGTGTGTGTGTGTGTGTGTGTGTGTGTGTGTGTGTGTGTGTGTGTGTGTGTGTGTGTGTGTGTGTGTGTGTGTGTGTGTGTGTGTGTGTGTGTGTGTGTGTGTGTAGAGTAGGGAATTGCCTGTAGTCTGAATCCGCATGTGGAGTGGAGTAGGGGCTGTGGAGTATGGGGGCAGTGGAGTAGGGGGACTGTAGAGTAGGGGGACTGTAGAGTAGGGAGGACTGTAGAGTAGGGGGAACTGTAGAGTAGGGGGACTGTAGAGTAGGGGGAACTGTAGAGTAGGGAGGACTGTAGAGTAGGGGGACTGTAGGGAGGACTGTAGAGTAGGGTAGAGTAGGGGGGACTAGAGTAGGGAGGATGTAGGGGGGCAGTGGAATAGGGGGACTGTAGAGTAGGGGGGGGGACTGTAGAGTAGGGGGACTGTAGAGTAGGGGGACTGTAGAGTAGGGGGACTGTATGGGGGCAGAGTAGGGGGGGTGGGGGGACTGTAGAGTAGGGGGACTGTAGAGTAGGGGGACTGTAGAGTAGGGGGACTGTAGAGTAGGGGGGACTGTAGAGTAGGGGGGACTGTAGAGTAGGGGGGACTGTAGAGTAGGGGGAGTGGAGTAGGGGGACTGTAGAGTAGGGGGACTGTAGAGTAGGGGGACTGTAGAGTAGTGGGTAGGGGGACTGTAGAGTAGGGGGACTGTAGTAGGGGGACTGTAGAGTAGGGGGGACTGTAGAGTAGGGGGACTGTAGAGTAGGGGGACTGTAGAGTAGGGGGACTGTAGAGTAGGGGGACTGTGGTGTAGGGGGACTGTAGAGTAGGGGGACTGTAGGGGGACTGAGTAGGGGGACTGTAGAGTAGGGGGAGTATAGAGTAGGGGGACTGTAGGGTAGGGGGACTGTAGAGTAGGGGGGGACTGTAGAGTAGGGGGACTGTAGAGTAGGGGGGGTAGGAGGGGGACTGTAGAGTAGGGGGACTGTAGAGTAGGGGGACTGTAGAGTAGGGGGACTGTAGAGTAGGGGGACTGTAGAGTAGGGGGACTGTAGAGTAGGGGGACTGTAGAGTAGGGGGACTGTAGAGTAGGGGGACTGTAGAGTAGGGGGACTGTAGAGTAGGGGGGACTGGGTAGGGGGACTGTAGAGTAGGGGGACTGTAGAGTAGGGAGGGGAGGGGGGACTGTAGAGTAGGGGGACTGTAGAGTAGGGGGACTGTAGAGTAGGGGGACTGTAGAGTAGGGGGACTGTAGGGGGACTGTAGAGTAGGGAGGACTGTAGAGTAGGGACTGTAGGTGGGGGGACTGTAGAGTAGGGGGACTGTAGAGTAGGGAAGGGGGACTGTAGAGTAGGGGGACTAGAGTAGGGGGACTGTAGAGGGGGGGACTGTAGAGTAGGGGGACTGTAGAGTAGGGGGACTGTAGAGTAGGGGGACTGTAGAGTAGGGAGGGACTGTAGAGTAGGGGGACTGTAGAGTAGGGGGGCTGTGGTGTTGGGGGACTGTAGAGGGGGACTGTAGAGTAGGGGGACTGTAGAGTAGGGGACTGTAGAGTAGGGGGACTGTGGTGTTGGGGGACTGTAGAGTAGGGGGACTGTAGAGTAGGGGGACTGTAGAGTAGGGGGCTGTAGAGTAGGGGGACTGTAGAGTAGGGGGGGGGACTGTAGAGTAGGGGGACTGTAGAGTAGGGGGGACTGTAGAGTAGGGGGGACTGTAGAGTAGGGGGACTGTAGAGGGACTGTAGAGTAGGGGGACTGTAGAGTAGGGAGGAGTAGTGGGGGACTGTAGAGTAGGGGGGACTGTAGGGGGACTGTAGAGGGGGACTGTAGAGTAGGGGGACTGTAGAGTAGGGGGACTGTAGAGTAGGGGGACTGTAGAGTAGGGGGACTGTAGAGTAGGGGGACTGTAGAGTAGGGGGGACTGTAGAGTACGGGGGACTGTAGAGTAGGGGGACTGTAGAGTAGGGGGACTGTAGAGTAGGGGGCTGTGGGTAGGGGGACTGTAGAGTAGGGGGACTGTAGACTGTAGGAGGGGGACTGTAGAGTAGGGGGGACTGTAGAGTAGGGGGACTGTAGAGTAGGGGGACTGTAGAGTAGGGGGACTGTAGAGTAGGGGGACTGTAGAGTAGGGGGACTGTAGAGTAGGGGGACTGTAGAGTAGGGGGACTGTAGAGTAGGGGGACTGTAGAGTAGGGGGCTGTGGGTAGGGGGACTGTGGAGGACTAGGGAGGGACTGTAGAGTAGGGGGACTGTAGAGTAGGGGGACTGTAGAGTAGGGAGGACTGTAGGGGGACTGTAGAGTAGGGGGACTGTAGAGTAGGGGGACTGTAGAGTAGGGGGAGTAGGGGGACTGTAGAGTAGGGGGACTGTAGAGTAGGGGGACTGTAGAGTAGGGGGACTGTAGAGTAGGGGGACTGTAGAGTAGGGGGACTGTAGAGGGGACTGTAGAGTAGGGGGACTGTAGAGTAGAGTAGGGGGACTGTAGAGTAGGGGGACTGTAGAGTAGGGGGACTGTAGAGTAGGGGGACTGTAGAGTAGGGGGACTGTAGAGTAGGGGGACTGGGGTAGGGGGACTGTAGGTAGGGGGACTGTAGAGTAGGGGGACTGTAGAGTAGGGGGACTGTAGAGTAGGGGGACTGTAGAGTAGGGGACTGTGGTAGGGGGACTGTAGAGTAGGGGGACTGTAGAGTAGGGGGACTGTAGAGTAGGGGGACTGTAGAGTAGGGGGACTGTAGAGTAGGGGGACTGTAGAGTAGGGGGACTGTAGAGTAGGGGGACTGGGGGACTGTAGAGTAGGGGGACTGTAGAGTAGGGGGACTGTAGAGTAGGGGGACTGTAGAGTAGGGGGACTGTAGAGTAGGGGGACTGTAGTAGGGGGACTGTAGTAGGGGGACTGTAGATTAGGGGGACTGTGGAGTAGGGGGACTGTAGAGTAGGGAGGACTGTAGAGTAGGGAGGACTGTAGAGTAGGGGGACTGTAGAGTAGGGGGACTGTAGAGTAGGGGGACTGTAGAGTAGGGGGGACTGTAGAGTAGGGGGACTGTAGAGTAGGGGGACTGTAGAGTAGGGGGACTGTAGGGGGACTGTAGGGGGGGACTGTAGAGTAGGGGGACTGTAGAGTAGGGGGACTGTAGTGTTAGGGGGACTGTAGAGTAGGGGGACTGTAGAGTAGGGGGACTGTAGAGTAGGGGGACTGTAGAGTAGGGGACTGTGTTGGGGGACTGTAGAGTAGGGGGACTGTAGTGTAGGGGGACTGTAGAGTAGGGGGACTGTAGAGTAGGGGGACTGTAGAGTAGGGGGACTGTAGAGTAGGGGGCTGTGGAGTAGGGGGACTGTAGAGTAGGGGGACTGTAGAGTAGGGGGACTGTAGAGTAGGGGGACTAGAGTAGGGGGACTGTAGAGTAGGGGGACTGTAGAGTAGGGGGACTGTAGAGTATGGGAAGTAGAGTAGGGGGACTGTAGAGTAGGGGGACTGTAGAGTAGGGGGACTGTAGAGTAGGGGGACTGTAGAGTAGGGGGACTGTAGAGTAGGGGGACTGGGTGTGGACTGTAGAGTAGGGGGACTGTAGAGTAGGGGGACTGTAGAGTAGGGGGACTGTAGAGTAGGGGGACTGTAGAGTAGGGGGACTGTAGAGTAGGGACTGTAGAGTAGGGAGGACTGGGCTGTAGAGTAGGGGGACTGTAGAGTAGGGGGACTGTAGAGTAGGGGGACTGTAGAGTAGGGGGACTGTAGGGGGACTGTAGAGTAGGGGGACTGTAGAGTAGGGGGACTGTAGAGTAGGGGGACTGTAGGGGTGTAGGGGGACTGTAGAGTAGGGAGGACTGTAGAGTAGGGGGACTGTAGAGTAGGGGGTGAAGGGGGACTGTAGAGTAGGGGGACTGTAGAGTAGGGAGGACTGTAGAGTAGGGGGACTGTAGAGTAGGGAGGACTGCAGAGTAGGGGGCTGTAGAGTAGGGGGCTGTAGAGTAGGGGGGCTGTAGAGTAGGGGGCTGTAGAGTAGGGGGACTGTAGAGCAGGGGGACTGTGGTGTAGGGGGACTGTAGAGTAGGGAGGACTGTAGAGTAGGGGGACTGTAGAGTAGGGAGGACTGTAGAGTAGGGGGACTGTAGAGTAATAATATATGCCTTTTAGCGGACGCTTTTATCCAAAGCGACTTACAGTCATGTGTGCATACATTCTACGTATGGGTGGTCCCGGGAATTGAACCCACTACCCTGGCGTTACAAGCGCCATGCTCTACCAACTGAGCTACAGAAGGACCACTGAGTAGGGGGGACTGTAGAGTAGGGGGGACTGTAGAGTAGGGGGACTGTAGAGTAGAGGGGACTGTAGAGTAGGGGGCTGTGGTGTAGGGGGACTGTAGAGTAGGGGGACTGTAGAGTAGGGGGCTGTGGTGTAGGGGGACTGTAGAGTAGGGGGACTGTAGAGTAGGGGGCTGTAGAGTAGGGGGACTATAGAGTAGGGGGGGCTGTGGTGTAGGGGGACTGTAGAGTTGGGGGACTGTAGAGTAGGGGGACTGTAGAGTAGGGGGACTGTAGAATAGGGGGACTGTGGAGTAGGGGGGGGCTGTGGTGTAGGGGGGACTGTAGAGTAGGGGGGACTGTAGAGTAGGGGGGACAGAAGAGTAGGGGGGACTGTAGAGCAGGGAGGACTGTAGAGTAGGGAGGACTGTAGAGTAGGGAGGACTGTAGAGTAGGGGAGACTGTAGAGTAGGGGGACTGTAGAGTAGGGAGGACTGTAGAGTAGGGAGGACTGTAGAGCAGGGGAGACTGTAGAGTAGGGGGGGCAGTAGAATAGGGAGGACTGTAGAGTAGGGGGACTGTAGAGTAGGGAGACCTGTAGAGTAGGTAGGACTGTAGAGTAGGGTGGACTGTAGGGTAGGGAGGACAGTAGATTAGGGGGCAGTAGAGTAGGGGGGATTGTAGAGTAGGGAGGACTGTAGAGTAGGGGGGACTGTAGAGTAGGGAGGACTGTAGAGTAGGGAGGACTGTAGAGTAGGGAGGACTGTAGAGTAGGGGGACTGTAGAGTAGGGGGGACTGTAGAGTAGGGGGGACTGTAGAGTAGGGAGGACTGTAGAGCAGGGGGACAGTAGAGTAGGGAGGACTGGAGAGTAGGGGGGACTGTAGAGTAGGGAGGACTGCAGAGTAGGGGGGCTGTAGAGTAGGGGGACTGTAGAGCAGGGGGACTGTGGTGTAGGGGGGACTGTAGAGTAGGGAGGACTGTAGAGTAGGGGGACTGTAGAGTAGGGAGGACTGTAGAGTAGGGGGACTGTAGAGTAGGGGGGACTGTAGAGTAGGGGGACTGTAGAGTAGGGGGACTGTAGAGTAGGGGGGCTGTGGTGTAGGGGGACTGTAGAGTAGGGGGACTGTAGAGTAGGGGGGCTGTGGTGTAGGGGGACTGTAGAGTAGGGGGGGACTGTAGAGTAGGGGGGGGCTGTAGAGTAGGGGGGGGCTGTGGTGTAGGGGGACTGTAGAGTTGGGGGGACTGTAGAGTAGGGGGGACTGTAGAGTAGGGGGGACTGTAGAATAGGGGGGACTGTGGAGTAGGGGGGCTGTGGTGTAGGGGGGACTGTAGAGTAGGGGGACTGTAGAGTAGGGGGACAGAAGAGTAGGGGGACTGTAGAGCAGGGAGGACTGTAGAGTAGGGAGGACTGTAGAGTAGGGAGGACTGTAGAGTAGGGGAGACTGTAGAGTAGGGGGACTGTAGAGTAGGGGGACTGTAGAGTAGGGAGGACTGTAGAATAGGGGGACTGTAGAGTAGGGGGCTGTAGAATAGGGGGACTGTAGAGTAGGGGGACTGTAGAGTAGGGAGACCTGTAGAGTAGGTAGGACTGTAGAGTAGGGTGGACTGTAGGGTAGGGAGGACAGTAGATTAGGGGGCAGTAGAGTAGGGGGGATTGTAGAGTAGGGAGGACTGTAGAGTAGGGGGGACTGTAGAGTAGGGAGGACTGTAGAGTAGGGAGGACTGTAGAGTAGGGAGGACTGTAGAGTAGGGGGGACTGTAGAGTAGGGGGGACTGTAGAGTAGGGAGGACTGTAGAGTAGGAGGGACAGTAGAGTAGGGGGGCAGTAGAGTAGGGGCTATGGATAAGAGAGAGATAACAGAAAGGTCAGCCCCATCTTCACAATGCTGCAGGCCATGATATACAAACTTGGCCGTCGGTTGGTGATGGTAGGTGCTTCATCACAGTTTGAATCCCAAATGGCACCCTAAGTCCCTATTTAGTGCAGTACTTTGACCAGGCCCTGTCACAATGCTGCACAAACACACACACACACACACACACACACACACACACACACACACACACACACACACACACACACACACACACACACACACACACACACACACACACACACACACACACACACACACACACACACACACACACAGCAGGTTGACATGAGAGCCTTTCTCTTGATTAATCTCCACCACATCAGCCCCACTAGATGTTGCTACTGAACTACACCCAGCCTCTTGCTGCAGCACAGTGATAAAATACAGCCTCTGTGGATCAAACACTAGCTGCATACGGTCACTGTACCCATGAAGTCAGCAATGAACACGATAGCAAAGTCAAGTTTGGTACCCGATCAAGCCCTGCACATTATTCACAGAGTAAAGTTATAAGAGACATGGTTCTAATTGACCTCTTGGAGATGCGATGTTCACATTTACAACAAACGTTTCCTTTGCTAAATTTAGGACAGTTATCATACAGAGAATGATACATGCTGACTGAAATCAGAGGGGTTCTACTCAGTATGACTGTCCACTGTCTCTCATTCAATGATCCATCCTTTTCTTGATGAAATACCTACATTTTGTTGTTGTGAGATTCTCATTTCAGAGTATACGCTCCCGTACGTGTTACAGTATTCAGTGTTACAGCAGAGCTCTCTCTCTCTCTCCCTCCCTCTCTACTCCCCCCCCTCCCTCTCTACACCCCCTCCCTCCCTACACCCCTCCCTCCCTCCCTACACCCCTCCCTCCCTCCCTACACCCCTTCCTCCTTACACCCCCCCTCCCTCCCTACACCCCTCCCTCCCTACACCCCTCCCTCCCTACACCGCCCCCTCCCTCCCTACACCCCTCCCTCCCTACACTGCTTCCTCCCTACACCCCCCCCTTCCCTCCCTACACCCCTCCCTCCCTACACCCCCTCCCTCCCTACACCCCCCCTCCCTCCCTCCCTACACCCCCTCCCTACACCCCTCTCTCTAAGAGCAGATGAGCCACCTAATGCAGACAGGGAAGGCAATCCACTTGTCTGTAGAGAGTCAGAGGACCCCAGGACACATTCCTTTCTGAGATACATTATGAATTTGATGGGCCTGGTGGATTTCCACCTCCTCCCTGTACTGCTGCTATTGATGCCTCCCAACTTCACTTCATCATTCAGCAGCTACGGCAATAAAGCAGGAACATTTCCCTCACATTTCCTTTATAAAGGTGGCGTTCTCTCTCTTTAGAATGTTGTCTTGTTCCCACAGCAGTCAATCCTGAACCATTTTGGGTCAATCCTGAACCCTTTTGGGTCAATCCTGAACCAAAAGGGTTCTACCTGGAACCAAAAGGGTTCTTCCTAAACTCAAACTGAAAGGTCAGTTTGTTTGACCTTTATATTGCTTGTGACACTCAAAGGCTAGAGAGTGACCACCATGGACCACAAATTCAAATTGTAAACATGATACAATATTATGGCTGTCTTGCTACAGTAGTTAAATAGTGTTACGAAAGGTCACTAAGAGGAATGAGGTTTGCTGCTGTTGTCCAAGGAGGGCTGATCGATATGGTGATAAGCAGACAGAAGCACGTACGTAAGCATTCAGGAGCTAACACTGCTGAAACCCACAGAATAATATTGGGTGAATCTCAAGTGCAGGTACGTCACCTCAGACCTTTTCCTCCAATGAGTTTTGCGAAAGAGGTGAGAGGACACAAGGAATCAAGGAAATAGAATTGAAATTGACCCATGGTGCCCCAGGCCTAGAGGACACAGGTTTGACTGACACCTTCCCATCACCTGGCTAATAGCCTTCTTTAACAGGGATTCACCCTTGAGTCCTTCACTATGGAGCCAGTGCCACCTCTGATGCTGAATCCTAATGGAGTGACCCAGGGGAGGAGGGACCAAACGCAGGCCTGATAATGATGATTGGTGTTCCATTTAAGGTGTACTCCAGATAGAAGTTTGTGCCTCGTGGATTTAAATGTTGTTGTTTTTTACTAGAATGCCTGTCTTCCTGGGGTCCACACAAACAATGGAACATGACATAATACAGAACATTAATACACAAGAACAGCTCAAGGCCAGAACTACATACATAAAAGCCACACGTAGCCTACATACGTAGCCACATACATACAAACTATCCAGGTCAAATAGGGAGAGAGGAGGTGTTGCTTTATCTGGTTTTTAAAACAAGGTTTGCTGTTCCCTTGAGCAATATGAGATGGAAGTGAGTTCCATGCAATAATGGCTCTATATGGGAAATGGGATTCCATTAAATGTAATGTAGCGCATGATAACTTTTACTACTCCCACTGACAGGATTTTTACAAGCAGCCATTTTGCATTAATGACTTGGATATGAAATAGTGACCCTAACAGTAATGTAGTTGAAGAAGTACTGCTGTGGTAACATACAGATCAAATCACCTTCAAACCAATGATGGACAATTCCTGTGTTTGGGCCCATACACAGCCAGCAGATTTCACAACAAGCAGAACTACAAAAACAGTGTGACATAGGCAATGCATTCTCTGTTGTGCAGCAGGGACAGGGAGTAGCTAGCTGCTGTGTGTTGCACTTTTGACATGAAAATGGGGCAAACGAGAGACGTAGCCTGTGAGCTCACAGCATCATGATGAGACAACAACAGTAATGTGTTAGCGTCAGCATTGCACTGCCCACTGTTGACTGTGTGTCTGTAGGATCCATCTGTTTAAGGGGCACGGCTGATAGCTGGCGAACACTGAGCCTAGTGGAGTGAGACCTGATCTGGTGTCAAACGGAGTGCTTGGAAGGGAAGGTGTGTGTCTGTTTGGGATGCTGGATCGTAAAGCTAAAGCATATGGTGTTGTTTATCTGGACTCACGGGAAGAACCAGGTCTGAGTCACTATTACTGGACAGGATGCCATTGCAATATGGCAATACAGGGACCGTGTTTGTACTGTATAATGAAAGAGACAATCTGTTAAGACCATACAGTAACAGACGTGCAGGGCAGCTAAAATAGCCTGGGACCTCATCCATCACACATCAACCTTACAATTCTGGTTAAGGGTAGAAAATGGAACTGGCAGTGTCACAAGTAAGGTCATCTATGGATGTTGCAATATAGGTCTTGGAGGAGCACAGTACATTCAGGGGATGCGTTTAGACCTTCATAGTTAATATATGTAGACCAAATAGCAAATATGAATCTGTTTATCACTGATGGACATCCCCTGTGTTGTAGCTACAGTCCTGGCTGTGAGTTGAACAGGACCAATGTATCATGAGATTGAACATCATACATACTTCTCCCTCTGTGTTGGCCAATGTACCATTAGCATAACTGACACGGTACATGGCGGTGTGTTCCTGCCCTCCTTCCCAGCCTTCACTCTGTTAAATGCTTGATGTACTGCATAATTATACATGACACCATATTCAATTACATCATTTTGTCTCACATTCTCAAACCAGAAGCAGGTCGTTTCTGAGGATAATTGGGAATTTATCATTTCCAAGGTGTGGAAAGTCATTAATAGAAAAGTCTGCCAGGTCCCAAGATCTTTGCAAACCCTTATGAACCGTTGTAGATGCGTGCAAGGTTTGGACCTGTTTGTGTAATGGCTGAAGTCTGTAAATAAAGCCACAGCGTCTTACCCTTCCCTATTGAGGTTCGGACCTATTGGTGTAATCAATAGCTACCTACTGTACAGTCAGAACGCGTCAGTGCCTTTCAATGGATGAATACAGTTGTATTGCCTCACCCTTCCCTGTTGTCGTCCTCATCCAGGTTAGAGAGGAGCTGTGATCCGGCCAGGGAGAGGTCCAGGTGGGCCAGAGGAAGGTCCCTGTAGCCGAAGCTGACCAGCTGGACAGGAGGCATGCAGGAAGGGTCCATCTCCTGCACACCATGCTCCTCCACTGGGTCTGGCTGGGAGATGATCTCCAGGTCTGATAGGCCTCCAGCCTGCTGCTCCACCACGTCACTAAACACACAGGGAGAGAAGACCACTGTGTTAGCCCACTGAGCTCAAGCCTCTTCACCTTCTAACTCCACTGGCTCTGGCTTCACCATTTACCTCCAGATCCTACAACCCAACCGCCTGCTCAACCATTTACCTCCAGGTCCTACAACCCAACCGCCTGCTCAACCATTTACCTCCAGGTCCTACAACCCAACCGCCTGCTCAACCATTTACCTCCAGATCCTACAACCCAACCGCCTGCTCAACCATTTACCTCCAGGTCCTACAACCCAACTGCCTGCTCAACCATTTACCTCCAGGTCCTACAACCCAACCGCCTGCTCAACCATTTACCTCCAGATCCTACAACCCAACCGCCTGCTCAACCATTTACCTCCAGGTCCTACAACCCAACCGCCTGCTCAACCATTTACCTCCAGGTCCTACAACCCAACCGCCTGCTCAACCATTTACCTCCAGGTCCTACAACCCAACCGCCTGCTCAGCCATTTACCTCCAGGTCCTACAACCCAACCGCCTGCTCAACCATTTACCTCCAGGTCCTACAACCCAACCGCCTGCTCAAACATTTACCTCCAGATCCTACAACCCAACCGCCTGCTCAACCATTTACCTCCAGGTCCTACAACCCAACCGCCTGCTCAACCATTTACCTCCAGATCCTACAACCCAACCGCCTGCTCAACCATTTACCTCCAGATCCTACAACCCAACCGCCTGCTCAACCATTTACCTCCAGGTCCTACAACCCAACTGCCTGCTCAACCATTTACCTCCAGGTCCTACAACCCAACCGCCTGCTCAACCATTTACCTCCAGGTCCTACAACCCAACCGCCTGCTCAACCATTTACCTCCAGGTCCTACAACCCAACCGCCTGCTCAACCATTTACCTCCAGATCCTACAACCCAACCGCCTGCTCAACCATTTACCTCCAGGTCCTACAACCCAACTGCCTGCTCAACCATTTACCTCCAGGTCCTACAACCCAACCGCCTGCTCAACCATTTACCTCCAGGTCCTACAACCCAACTGCCTGCTCAACCATTTACCTCCAGGTCCTACAACCCAACCGCCTGCTCAACCATTTACCTCCAGGTCCTACAACCCAACCGCCTGCTCAACCATTTACCTCCAGGTCCTACAACCCAACCGCCTGCTCAACCATTTACCTCCAGGTCCTACAACCCAACCGCCTGCTCAACCATTTACCTCCAGATCCTACAACCCAACCGCCTGCTCAACCATTTACCTCCAGATCCTACAACCCAACCGCCTGCTCAACCATTTACCTCCAGATCCTACAACCCAACCGCCTGCTCAACCATTTACCTCCAGATCCTACAACCCAACTGCCTGCTCAACCATTTACCTCCAGGTCCTACAACCCAACTGCCTGCAACCATTTACCTCCAGGCTCCATTTACCTCCTCAACCATTTACCTCCAGGTCCTACAACCCAACCGCCTGCTCAACCATTTACCTCCAGATCCTACAACCCAACCGCCTGCTCAACCATATCCCCAAACACAATGTTGTGGGTTGCTGGAGATCCAGATCCTATATCAAAGTCTGAGAATCAAAACTATGAGATGATGGTGTTCATGTGTTACTTTGAAACAAACAAAACAGGGAAATAAAGTCCATTGAAGTGCTGTAGAAAAACACCACCAAGGCTATTGGGGATAAACAGCACACCTTGCATCAATGATATCTGATTGAAAAACACACAGTGACCTGAGTAGTGGTAGAGGCTGAGCCTCTTCTGTAGGGAGGTAGCAGAGCACCATGACAAAGGGAACAAACTGAGCATATCCAGTGATTTGACATGGATTATTGTCTGATATGCATGACTTCCTCCGCTGGGGTAGAACAACAGTTGAAATGATACAAACAGAAAGTTATTGAAAAAGCTCTGTCCTGTCGAACAATAGAACAAATATCAACATTATTCTGTCTCACTCCTGCCAAGTGTTAGCATTTCATCAAACAGGCAGACTGAACTTATAGACGTTAAATCGGTACCTACACTCTAAGAAAAAAAGGTTATATCTAGAATCTAAAAGGGTTATTTGGCTGTCCCCATAGGAGAACCCTTGAAGAACCCTTTTTGGTTCCAGGTATAATTTTTGTCTCCAGGTAGAACCCTTTCCAGAGGGTTCTACATGGAACCCAAAAGAGTTCTACCTGGAAACCAAAGGGGTTCTCCTATGGGGACAGCTGAAGAACCATTTGGAACCCTTTTTTTCTAAGAGCGTAGGTCAATTGATTTTGCAAACACACACTGAGGGAGCACAAAGCACAACACCTGACACTGTCGCTTCATTCTCCTCTGTAGTATAGTTAACCACCTCTATACAGCTGTGTCAGCACCTCCAGAGTATGTATACTGTAATACATCAGAAGTTTCTATTGTGGGCCAGGCCTCTAGCAGCATCACACAGCCCATCACTCAGCCCATCACACAGCCCATCACACAGCCCATCCACAAGCCTCAGTTGTGCCCTGTGGTGCATATTTTTAGACCAGAGCAGATGCGGATGTATCATGTCTGCTGTGACGTTGCTCTCCTCTACGCTCACAAGCCCAGTGGAGTGCCTCACAAGCCTCCCATTGTCAGGTGAGTGGATCGGAGCTCTTACAAATGTGAAGTTAGGAACGAGAGAAGAGGGGGAAGAGTAGGAACAGAAGTAGGAGGACGAGAGAAGAGGAGGAGGAGTCCAGGAAGAGTTCTCCAGTGGGAGAGAGGAGGAGGAGGCTCCAAGGGACTGTGAGAAGAAGAGGAGGAGCTGGAAGTGCTCCAGTGGGAGAAGAGGAGGAGGAGCTCCACTGGCTGAGAGCTCCACTGGCTGTAGGAGGAGTAGGAAGAGACTCCAGCTGGGAGAAGACTGGAGGCACTCCACTGTGCTGTACTGTGGGAGAAGAGGAGGAGGACTCCAAGGGAGAGCTCCAAGACTGGGAGGTTCCACTAAGCAGTCTGAGGCCCACTGATTCAGTCAGTGATTGTCCTCTCTCTCAATTCAATGGGCTTTATTGGCATGGGAAACATGTGCTTAACATTGCTGTACAAACTGTGCTGTACTGTGAGGCACTCCACTGGGCTGTACTGTGAGGCACTCCACTGGGCTGTACTGTGAGGCACTCCACTGGGCTGTACTGTGAGGCACTCCACTGTGCTGTACTGTGAGGTGCTCCACTGGGCTGTACTGTGAGGCACTCCACTGTGCTGTACTGTGAGGTGCTCCACTGGGCTGTACTGTGAGGCACTCCACTGTGCTGTACTGTGAGGCACTCCACTGGGCTGTACTGTGAGGCACTCCACTGTGCTGTACTGTGAGGTGCTCCACTGGGCTGTACTGTGAGGCGCTCTACTCTGAGGCGCTGTGAGGCACTCTACTGTGCTGTACTGTGAGGCACTCCACTGGGCTGTACTGTGAGGCACTCCACTGTGCTGTACTGTGAGGCGCTCGACTGGACTGTACTGTGAGGCACTCCACTGGGCTGTGCCTTTAGGTTGTGTAATTATGAGACTTCACAGGGATGTGGGGTCTGGGTTTAGAAGGTCAGCCAGTGCTCCAGTTGTACTCTAGCTCAGTCATCCTCCTCATCCTCCCCCTCCTCATCTCATCCTGCCCCTTCTGCACCTGCTCCTCCTCATCTCATCTTCCCCTCCTCCTCCTTCTGCTCCTCCTTCCCCTCCACCTGCTCCTCCACCTCATCCACCTTCACCTCCCCCACCTTCTACTCCTCCTCCTCCCCCACCTCCTCCCCTACCTTCTACTCCTCCTCCTCCACATCCTCCCCCACCTCCTCCTCCATCTCCACCTCCCCATCCACCTCCACCTTCACTTCCAACTCCTCAAGGCTAAATAAAACAATATTGACCTCCTACATAATGAAAGAAAACCATGTTGTAGTTCCATTATAAGTATTAAGAGATAAGTCAACAGTAATGGTCTGTTGATAGGATCAGGGTTGACCTGTGCAGTTGGAGGGCAGTGCTAGGACCAGGGTGTGCAGTAAAGTGCTTGTGTTGTGGGGAGTCAGTGGCCTCGGAGGCACCCAGGACCAATCTAATCTCTACAGTGACTCACTAACCTTCACAAGGACGACGGACACGACGGACTGGGAGCAGACCACACCTGGAGTGGTTCCTACTGTATGTCCACGAACAAACACACACACACACACTGAATACACACACATGCACACACACACGCACACACAGACGCACATACACAAATTAAACCTACATAGGCTGCACTCAAGCATACTGTGCATGCTAGCATATCCAGGTGTGTTCTTCTGACACACATTCACATAAGAAATAGTTAAAGAGGTTAACAAGGATTTCTAAGGACATTCTCACGATAAGCCTGACGGATAACAGTGTCTGTCTTGTGAAACAGAGAGGTTACATGGTACACATAATCAGTGGAGAAAGCTCTCTCTCTCTTACGAACTTGGCACGCATCATCCCGAGCTGAACCCCCATCTGAAATGTTAATGTGGTCTATGTCTGAAGGCCAGCATTATGACTAATCCCTACTTAATATGCTCCCCTCCAACACTGCTTTGCTTTTTCCAAGTACACAGAGACCTCTGGGAATAAATACTAGTCAGGAAGTGACTCTTTTACCTCAAGTGAGGAGTAAATCAAAGTATATCACCTTTACTCACCAATTACATTTACATATACCTGGAATGGTGCTGGCAGCAGCAGAGAAAATATACAGCATGTCGTCTTAGATCAAAACACTACTTGAACACAGTAGGCCTAAATGATAGTGACCCTGAGTGTTTCCCAGTGTGGGTTTGTGTACATGAGACAATGACCTTATAAAATGGAGAAAAAATAAAATAAATACTACTATTTGACTATAAGTGAGACCAAGTAAACTCAAGGAACTATAGATGCCACAGTCAAGATCAGCCTAAAGACATAAGCCTCCTCTTCAGTCTCCTTGGTCCTCTCGCCCTACACTACACGTCTCCATTAGACCAGACCTGTCCTGGCCTCTCACCATCCCTACTGATCAACACAGCCATCTGATCAGTCATGGCAGACACAAGCTGTTCAGAGCCCCACACCTCATCATCTCATCCCAGCACAACTGCATGTAAAGCAGGGACCCAGTGTTGTGGCTAGCTGCCAATGGAAGTATATGGACAGTAGTGGCTCAGTTGGTAAGAGACTGTGAGTTAAATCCCACAGGGATCACATATGTGTACTACAAAGTCACACAGCAGAAAAGCTCAGAAGAATAGTTTATATACAGTACATACATACAATACATAGAACTCACTCTAAGACAATGGAAAAAGCCATGGCACTCTGCAGAGGTTATGTGTATTAGTGGGAAAGACAAGAAGAGTCTCCCTTGGGGCATTGGGACACATACACACAACACAGCCTGCCCCTTCAGCCAAATGATAGAATTAGAAGTGTTATGGGCCAGGTCGAAAAGGTCATTATTCATGTTGCATAATTGGCTTAAGGCAGTCCACTGACCATACAGAAGGTCACGCTACTGGGAGCAACCACAAAGAAGATCATCGCACCACTTGCAATGTACTGTTTGTGTAAGTTGGACAGACACATCAGTGTTTCATACAGTGGAGGCTGCTGAGGGGAGGACGGCTCATAGTAATAGATGGAACGGAGCAAATGGAATGGCATCAAACATATGGAAACCATGTGTTCGATGTATTTGATACCATTCCACTGACTCTGCTCCAACCCTTACCACAAGCGCGTTCTCCCCAATTAACGTGCCACCAACCTTCCGTAGTTTCATAATCCAGAAAAGCAACACCAATCCATATTCTAGTGTACTTGGGTTGGTTGGACTAGGCTACAGTATGTGATCAACACACCTTAAAGTGCTCAGGTTGTGGAAAGCCCTGCAGAGCTAAACCCACCCAACCTGGCCAAGTAAAAAGCAGCAGCTGTCTGATTGTAACCACCAGCTGCTGCAGAGAACATTGGAGAAGCTAGCCATCAGTATGAGTTAGTGTTCAAGGCTCCACCATATCTAACAGTGTGTTGTTCCATGTGTACAGCATCTCTAGATACTTGATGCACATCTCACTCCACTCCATTCAACCCATGTACATGCTCACTCCACTCCATTCAACCCATGTACATGCTCACTCCACTCCATCCAATCCATGTACATGCTCACTCCACTCCATTCAACCCATGTACATGCTCACTCCACTCCATCCAATCCATGTACATGCTCACTCCACTCCATTCAACCCATGTACATGCTCACTCCACTCCATACAACCCATGTACATACTCACTCCACTCCATACAACCCATGTACATGCTCACTCCACTCCATACAACCCATGTACATGCTCACTCCACTCCATTCAACCCATGTACATACTCACTCCCCGGCCTCCATCATCAAGGCAAATGGTGGCCATCAACCCATGTACATGCTCACGTTTTTGGTTACTCATGATTCCACTCCATACATCCAACCCATGTACATACTCACTCCCTCCATACAACCCATGTACATGCTCACTCCACTCCATACAACCCATGTACATGCTCACTCCACTCCATACAACCCATGTACATGCTCACTCCACTCCATACAACCCATGTACATACTCACTCCACTCCATTCAACCCATGTACATGCTCACTCCACTCCATTCAACCCATGTACATGCTCACTCCACTCCATCCAGCCCATGTACATGCTCACTCCACTCCATCCAACCCATGTACATGCTCACTCCCTCCATCCAACCCATGTACATGCTCACTCCACTCCATCCAACCCATGTACCTGCTCACTCCACTCCATCCAACCCATGTACATGCTCACTCCACTCCATACAACCCATGTACATACTCACTCCACTCCATACAACCCATGTACATGCTCACTCCACTCCATACAACCCATGTACATGCTCACTCCACTCCATCCAGCCCATGTACATGCTCACTCCACTCCATCCAACCCATGTACATGCTCACTCCACTCCATCCAACCCATGTACATGCTCACTCCACTCCATCCAACCCATGTACATGTTCACTCCACTCCATACAACCCATGTACATGCTCACTCCACTCCATACAACCCATGTACATACTCACTCCACTCCATACAACCCATGTACATGCTCACTCCACTCCATACAACCCATGTACATGCTCACTCCACTCCATTCAACCCATGTACATGCTCACTCCACTCCATCCAACCCATGTACATGCTCACTCCACTCCATCCAACCCATGTACATGCTCACTCCACTCCATTCAACCCATGTACATGCTCACTCCACTCCATCCAACCCATGTACATGCTCACTCCACTCCATTCAACCCATGTACATGCTCACTCCACTCCATTCAACCCATGTACATACTCACTCCACTCCATACAACCCATGTACATGCTCACTCCACTCCATACAACCCATGTACATGCTCACTCCACTCCATTCAACCCATCCACAACGACACACGAATCTGCTTCCTAAACCTTCCTTCACCTCTTCCTCTTATGCTTTGTCTTGATGCCTTTCCTAATATTACAGTATGTGCTAGCCTATGTGTACACTCCATCAGCCTTGACTTTATGCAGGAAATCTCCATAATGATAAATGAGTCTGGTTTCAGGAAGCTGTAGGCATGACTTGTTTCAGACAGGCACAGTGTGACCAGTCTCATCTGACCTTTACAGATACCAGGACTGGGAGACACACTGATGATGAGAGACCCTCCTGGAGAGCTGCTGTGCTGTACTGTCAGCAGAGGAAAGGTCTTGGCTCTTTACAGTCGGACTGAACTGCAGTGTGTTTGAGGTTACCTGAGGCTCAAAGCTAAAGAGTCTGCGTAGAAAAGTGATCAGTGAAATGGGAATGGGCTGTATTATGATATAGACTTGATTTGTAATATGTTAAACGATATAACTTCCAGAAAGGATTTTCTAGGCAGAAAATCATCAGGAATGAAATAAAGTACTGTTTCAATCCAGACATTTGCTAAGATGTGAATCACCTACAGGATGAAATAGCACCCTCTTCACAACAACAACAAAAACCATTAGTTTCCGTCTACTAAACCTAGATGCATGTAATGGAGACTTCCTAACAGATTCCTTGTTATCTTCTGTAATAGATGAGGTCTAATAGATCAGCTGGCCCAAGCATCCATCCATCCCTGTGTTACTGTTCTGCTTGGAAAAGACTCACAGGAACATGACCCTGCTCAGACAGACACCATGTGCTTGTCAACCTCAGCATGCTGAACAACAGAGGCAGAGCCCTCCAACCTCCCCACCCTCCTGTTGGCACTGAATAAACAACAGGGTAAACAGCGACGGAGAGAAAGATGAATGGTGCTGTCCTGCAACCCTTCAGAATCTTAAACAACTGGGCCCAGAGATAGGCTACAGCCCTACGCCACTGACTGAGCAGGACAGAGTGACAGAATAGAATCAGACCGACAGGGAACAGAATAAATCCACTTGCCTGACTGGCTGTCACACAAACGGACAGAGAACAGTGAAGGAGGGCTTTTCATTTACCATTAATTTATTACAGGTTTGGATAATGAGCATGGCTAGTTACATACAGCCTGCTGAAGACTAATAATTAAGTCAAGTGAGACCAAATAAGCTCAAGGAACTATAGATGCCACAGTCAAGATCAGGCCTAAAGATGTAAGCCTCCTCTTCAGTCTCCTTGGTCCTCTCGCCCTACACTACACGTCTCCATTAGACCAGACCTGTCCTGGCCTCTCATCATCCCTACTGATCACGCAACTGGGAGTAACCACTAAGAAGATCATCACTGCATGAGCAATTGTTAATTAGTCAGGTATGTTTCTGCAAGCAAATGAACTATCTTGTTTCTATCTCCTCTATCGCTCTCTCTTTCTATCTCACACACAAACACATTCTCTCTCACACACACTCATCAATAAATCAACCAATCAAAAGACTTGAGGATAGCAAGAAAAAATGGCAAGGTAATAGGAATATGTGAAAGAGCGGCTAGACTGCAGAATTCCAAATGAGCTGACCAATGAGGTGCCCCTCTGCAATATCATTGAGCTCTGCCTCTGTCTGTAACAGGCCATTGTCGTTTTTCCTCTCTCTCTCTCTCTCTCGCTCTCTCTCTCTCTGTCTCTGTCTCTCTCTCTCTCTCTCTCTCTCTCTTTCCCTCTCGCTCAGCCTCTCTCTGTCTCTGTCTCCCTCTTTGTCTCCTTTTCTGTCTCTCTCTCCCTCTCGCTATCTCTCTCTTTTTCTCTGTGTGTGTGCGTGTGTGTCAGTGTGTCCGTGTGTTTGCGTGCATGCCAGTGTGTACAATAACATATTTATTATTCAGGAAGAGAGGTGAGAGGAGGTCAGAGAAGTTTGGTAAAGAGGGAAACGTCTTACTGAGCACAGGTCATGTTCTGGGTGGGAGACATCTTACTGAGCACAGGTCATGTTCTGGGGGGAGACATCTTACTGAGCACAGGTCATGTTCTGGGGGGGAGACGTCTTACTGAGCACAGGTCATGTTCTGGGAGGAGACATCTTACTGAGCACAGGTCATGTTCTGGGAGGAGACATCTTACTGAGCACAGGTCATGTTCTGGGTGGGAGAGAGATCATACTGAGCACAGGTCATGTTCTGGGTGGAGAGAGATCTTACTGAGCACAGGTCATGTTCTGGGGGAGAGAGATCTTACTGAGCACAGGTCATGTTCTGGGGGAGAGAGATCTTACTGAGCACAGGTCATGTTCTGGGGGAGAGAGATCTTACTGAGCACAGGTCATGTTCTGGGGGAGAGAGATCTTACTGAGCACAGGTCATGTTCTGGGGGAGAGAGATCTTACTGAGCACAGGTCATGTTCTGGGGGAGAGAGATCTTACTGAGCACAGGTCATGTTCTGGGTGGGAGAGAGATCTTACTGAGCACAGGTCATGTTCTGGGGGAGAGAGATCTTACTGAGCACA
The DNA here is from genome assembly GCF_023373465.1 of Oncorhynchus keta. NCBI lineage: Eukaryota > Metazoa > Chordata > Actinopteri > Salmoniformes > Salmonidae > Oncorhynchus > Oncorhynchus keta. Next base: position 45,244 of record NW_026289981.1, read on the forward strand.
GGTCATGTTCTGGGGGAGAGAGATCTTACTGAGCACAGGTCATGTTCTGGGGGAGAGAGATCTTACTGAGCACAGGTCATGTTCTGGGGGAGAGAGATCTTACTGAGCACAGGTCATGTTCTGGGGGGGAGAGAGATCTTACTGAGCACAGGTCATGTTCTGGGGGAGAGAGATCTTACTGAGCACAGGTCATGTTCTGGGGGAGAGAGATCTTACTGAGCACAGGTCATGTTCTGGGGGGAGAGATCTTACTGAGCACAGGTCATGTTCTGGGGGAGAGAGATCTTACTGAGCACAGGTCATGTTCTGGGTGGGAGAGAGATCTTACTGAGCACAGGTCATGTTCTGGGGGGAGAGATCTTACTGAGCACAGGTCATGTTCTGGGTGGGAGAGAGATCTTACTGAGCACAGGTCATGTTCTGGGGGAGAGAGATCTTACTGAGCACAGGTCATGTTCTGGGTGGGAGAGAGATCTTACTGAGCACAGGTCATGTTCTGAGCACAGGTCATGTTCTGGGGGAGAGAGATCTTACTGAGCACAGGTCATGTTCTGGGGGGAGAGAGATCTTACTGAGCACAGGTCATGTTCTGGGGGGAGAGAGATCTTACTGAGCACAGGTCATGTTCTGGGGGAGAGAGATCTTACTGAGCACAGGTCATGTTCTGGGGGGGAGAGATCTTACTGAGCACAGGTCATGTTCTGGGGGGAGAGATCTTACTGAGCACAGGTCATGTTCTGGGGGGGAGAGATCTTACTGAGCACAGGTCATGTTCTGGGGGAGAGAGATCTTACTGAGCACAGGTCATGTTCTGGGGGAGAGAGATCTTACTGAGCACAGGTCATGTTCTGGGGGAGAGAGATCTTACTGAGCACAGGTCATGTTCTGGGGGAGAGAGATCTTACTGAGCACAGGTCATGTTCTGGGGGAGAGAGATCTTACTGAGCACAGGTCATGTTCTGGGGGAGAGAGATCTTACTGAGCACAGGTCATGTTCTGGGGGAGAGAGATCTTACTGAGCACAGGTCATGTTCTGGGGGAGAGAGATCTTACTGAGCACAGGTCATGTTCTGGGGAGAGAGATCTTACTGAGCACAGGTCATGTTCTGGGGAGAGAGATCTTACTGAGCACAGGTCATGTTCTGGGGGAGAGAGATCTTACTGAGCACAGGTCATGTTCTGGGGGATCTTACTGAGCACAGGTCATGTTCTTACTGAGCACAGGTCATGTTCTGGGGGAGAGAGATCTTACTGAGCACAGGTCATGTTCTGGGGGAGAGAGATCTTACTGAGCACAGGTCATGTTCTGGGGGAGAGATCTTACTGAGCACAGGTCATGTTCTGGGGGAGAGAGATCTTACTGAGCACAGGTCATGTTCTGGGGGGAGAGAGATCTTACTGAGCACAGGTCATGTTCTGGGGGAGAGAGATCTTACTGAGCACAGGTCATGTTCTGGGGGGGAGAGATCTTACTGAGCACAGGTCATGTTCTGGGGGGAGAGATCTTACTGAGCACAGGTCATGTTCTGGGGGGAGAGAGATCTTACTGAGCACAGGTCATGTTCTGGGGAGAGAGATCTTACTGAGCACAGGTCATGTTCTGGGGGAGAGAGATCTTACTGAGCACAGGTCATGTTCTGGGGGAGAGAGATCTTACTGAGCACAGGTCATGTTCTGGGGGAGAGAGATCTTACTGAGCACAGGTCATGTTCTGGGGGAGAGAGATCTTACTGAGCACAGGTCATGTTCTGGGGGAGAGAGATCTTACTGAGCACAGGTCATGTTCTGGGGGAGAGAGATCTTACTGAGCACAGGTCATGTTCTGGGGGAGAGAGATCTTACTGAGCACAGGTCATGTTCTGGGGGAGAGAGATCTTACTGAGCACAGGTCATGTTCTGGGGGGGAGAGCACAGGTCATGTTCTTACTGAGCACAGGTCATGTTCTGGGGGAGAGAGATCTTACTGAGCACAGGTCATGTTCTGGGGGAGAGAGATCTTACTGAGCACAGGTCATGTTCTGGGGGGGAGACATCTTACTGAGCACAGGTCATGTTCTGGGGGGAGAGATCTTACTGAGCACAGGTCATGTTCTGGGGGAGAGAGATCTTACTGAGCACAGGTCATGTTCTGGGGGAGAGAGATCTTACTGAGCACAGGTCATGTTCTGGGGGAGAGAGATCTTACTGAGCACAGGTCATGTTCTGGGGGAGAGAGATCTTACTGAGCACAGGTCATGTTCTGGGGGAGAGAGATCTTACTGAGCACAGGTCATGTTCTGGGGGAGAGAGATCTTACTGAGCACAGGTCATGTTCTGGGGGAAGAGAGATCATACTGAGCACAGGTCATGTTCTGGGGGAAGAGAGATCATACTGAGCACAGGTCATGTTCTGGGGGAAGAGAGATCATACTGAGCACAGGTCATGTTCTGGGGGAGAGAGATCTTACTGAGCACAGGTCATGTTCTGGGGGAGAGAGATCTTACTGAGCACAGGTCATGTTCTGGGGGGAGAGAGATCTTACTGAGCACAGGTCATGTTCTGGGGGAGAGAGATCTTACTGAGCACAGGTCATGTTCTGGGGGAGAGAGATCTTACTGAGCACAGGTCATGTTCTGGGGGAGAGAGATCTTACTGAGCACAGGTCATGTTCTGGGGGAGAGAGATCTTACTGAGCACAGGTCATGTTCTGGGGGAGAGAGATCTTACTGAGCACAGGTCATGTTCTGGGGGGAGAGATCTTACTGAGCACAGGTCATGTTCTGGGGGGAGAGATCTTACTGAGCACAGGTCATGTTCTAGGGGGGAGACATCTTACTGAGCACAGGTCATGTTCTGGGAGGAGACGTCTTACTGAGCACAGGTCATGTTCTAGGGGGGAGACATCTTACTGAGCACAGGTCATGTTCTGGGGAGAGAGATCTTACTGAGCACAGGTCATGTTCTGGGGGAGAGATCTTACTGAGCACAGGTCATGTTCTGGGGAGAGAGATCTTACTGAGCACAGGTCATGTTCTGGGGGGGAGAGACTGAGAGGTCATGTTCTACTGAGCACAGGTCATGTTCTGGGGAGAGAGATCTTACTGAGCACAGGTCATGTTCTGGGGGAGAGAGATCTTACTGAGCACAGGTCATGTTCTGGGGGGAGAGATCTTACTGAGCACAGGTCATGTTCTGGGGGAGAGATCTTACTGAGCACAGGTCATGTTCTGGGGGAGAGAGATCTTACTGAGCACAGGTCATGTTCTGGGGAGAGAGATCTTACTGAGCACAGGTCATGTTCTGGGGGAGAGAGATCTTACTGAGCACAGGTCATGTTCTGGGGAGAGAGATCTTACTGAGCACAGGTCATGTTCTGGGGGAGAGAGATCTTACTGAGCACAGGTCATGTTCTGGGAGGAGAGAGAGATCTTATCTTACTGAGCACAGGTCATGTTCTGGGGGGGAGAGATCTTACTGAGCACAGGTCATGTTCTGGGGGAGAGAGATCTTACTGAGCACAGGTCATGTTCTGGGGGGGAGAGATCTTACTGAGCACAGGTCATGTTCTGGGGAGAGAGATCTTACTGAGCACAGGTCATGTTCTGGGGGAGAGATCTTACTGAGCACAGGTCATGTTCTGGGGGGGAGAGATCTTACTGAGCACAGGTCATGTTCTGGGGGGGAGAGATCTTACTGAGCACAGGTCATGTTCTGGGGGGAGAGATCTTACTGAGCACAGGTCATGTTCTGGGGAGAGAGATCTTACTGAGCACAGGTCATGTTCTGGGGGGGGGACAGAGAGGAGATACACACACTGGGTGGTGTAATGTACTATACTTACTGAGGGTTAGCCATGTTGGTGGATGGTGATGGAGAGAGGAAGAGGAGGAGGTTATGATCTTCACTCAGTTCTCAGTCAGGCTATGCCTCTCTTAGCTTCTGAGATCACCACATCAGATAGACTCTGCTGGACTCATGTTGAACCTGGGGATTGAATTAAATATCAATTACACCTGACATGTACTACAACCATATTACATCCGTATTACACTAAGATGTTTATGAGTTCAGTAAAACATTGTATACTGGCACCAGAAACAGTATGGGGATATTGAAACAATGAAGAACTATAATTGTAGCTTGAAGAGTAACCTAGAACGGCAATTCTTCAAAGTAAAAGATGATTCATTCTATGTCTATAGTAAGAGCACATCACCTGCATGTCTGCTGGATAATACTCCTAAAGAGCTGCTCTCACCATAGAATGAGTCCATTGTTGAGTTACTGCTGGGAAAATCCATTACACTTGACACAGGACATGCACGAGTGAAAACGTACCCAGGTGCTTGGTCTTTATTTAGATGTGATTGATGACAGACAGTGACACATTATTATGGCAATCCCCTGAGAGTATGGTAGGCTATGTATGAGTCATTCAATAACACTTTAAACGCAAGACATACACTACAGTACCAATACTTTAAATGGAGAAGATGTGAGAGACATTACAGGTCAAATCTTTCTGTGTTGCCCATCATTACATTTCAGATGGTGCTGGTGAGAAGGTATATTGAGAGACTTCTACTAAAGACTACAACAACTGGAGGTTGTTAGCACATCCCAACTTACTGTATAAAGGGTTATGTTAAGCAAATTATCTTGAATACCCTTTTATCAACCATGGTGTTTGAATGGTGAGAGTTCATAGACTGTGCTTTGCCTGATCAGCACAAAATATCAAGTAGAGGTCTGTCCACTGGTCTCTGCATGACCTTAATAAACTACAGGAGCCTATCAGTTCAGATCCATCTCGCCTCTAATCTAGGTACTATATAGTGCACTACATTTAAGTGAGCCTATGTAGGCCATTTTGGAACATGCGCTGGGTCTCACAGTTCATTGAATAGTAAAATAGGCTAACGGACCCCTTACTTCATAACTGAGGTTTCTTCACACTTACTTCATTTTACAAGGCTTTTCTGTAGTACTGCATAAAACTCAAAGCATAACTCAGCCCCATATCCACGTCAAAACCAAACTGACAGGTAGCTTGACATGCAAATGTTTGCCTCCCTGTTCAGGAACTAATAATAATGTAACCCTACTGGAAATTGTCATTGAAACGGACTAAACCAAGCATTAATCCACGTTAGGACTATACTTAGTCGCTGTGGTACCTGAATATAGAAGCAGAGAGACTATAGTAGCCTAGTGCGTAAAGCGGGGGTGGTCCCCGTTGTAGGCTACACGGAGGGAGTGCCCCGGCAATGTACAACTAATCTATTATTCAGTTCAACCAAAGAAGAACCTTCCTACCTGTCTTGATTTACATTGTTGACAGTCTAATCGAGCCTCCCGTTGGCCGCGTGCTCGTGATAATGTCTCCCTCTGTGATGATCAGCGTGAGTGAGGCTCGTGCTCCAAGCTCGTGGCGATGTGTAGGCTGCTGCCTTCCTTAGCACTTTTACATTGGACAAGCACCCCTGCTGCTGCTGCTTAGAATCCTGTGCAAAACGAAAAGACTGGAGCCGAAATGCAAGCACCATCGTCGTTCAGCAAGATTATATTAAGTGTCCCTGACTGACCACCAAATAACCGGCATCATTGGAGAGTGGAGGAAGAAAGGTCAGAACGTTGTGTGTGTTGTTGGCTACACCGCTCCAAATTTGCTAGTGAGGGTTGAGGGCTTCCCCCGCGATCGCAGAAGGGACTCCTTGCTGCCGAATATAGACTTCTTCCACAAGGAGCTGTCTCGGTGCTGAAAACGTGATTAACCTCCGGCTTCTCTAGTGCCGCGCTGCTCTCTCCCTTTCAAACCCGAGAATAGTAGCATAAGCCCCGCGAAACAACGTCAAAAACATTGCCGTTTATTTTCATGCCGAATGGTGTCAGTATCGAAGCTATAATATTGTCATTGTTATTCGGTCACGAATCACATGTTTGCTCTCTGTTGATTCTAGTTCCAGATCCTGATAACCGAATGAAAACTGAGGTACAGTCACCTCACTTGATTTGAAGGCCTATAGCTTTATTCCCGAGCTGCCTTTCTCCATGTCCATAGGCTTTACGTTTTTATCGTTTCGTAAATTCAAGATACTATGGGAATATAAATGATATTTCTACCAATTGGTTTAACAGTTTGTCATTCACCAGGAATAGCCAGTCGATGGTTAGAGCGCACATCAATCAATCTCATAGCGTCTTCGCAGCCTTATATCAAACACGCCTGCTTGTCAAGGTTAGGCTTTCGGAAATGGTCGATATGAAATAATTGTAGTCTATGATAGAGCAATTCTGAACAATTAGGACTGTTATATAAGAAAACATATATGTAAATGGAAGGTTTTACTATTCTGTTATTCTTTCATTTAATTGTTAATATGAGTACATTGGTTGTAGAATATGATATTGGAAGATGTTATTAAAATAATTAGATGCACATTTCTTCTACATTATGATAAATCAGGATACCTAAACCTAGAGAAAGCCAGAGAGTGAAGAGACATTTCAATGGCAGTCCTTTATTTAAATGTATTGAATTTGAAATAAATCAAACATTTGGCACACATTGTTGAAAAGTGCTTGTAACCTTAAACATCTTGCTCATCATATTGCGCATCATATTAATTCCAGGGAAAACGATTTAAAGAACCACTTTAAAATAATCCCATTAACTCTACACAGAATGATTGTGTGGTAACATTGTGTGGTAACAGAATGGTTGTTAGGTCACAGAAAACTATGAACAGTGATCTTACATTTCAGGATCAGGAGAATAACTTGTATACTATACTGAAAAGTTATACCTTTAAATAGCTTATTCTAAACAAAAAACAGAAGCAATCAAAACCATTTAGCCAAACATATAGGTTGGTCAAATTCCACATTAATCTCCAAAGAACTGTTTTCAACTTCCTAAACATTTCTCATGTGTTCATACCTTCATACCTATTTTCAGAACATCTACCTCATACCTTCATAAACAAAACAAATACTGTCATCAAGAATGTCTTCAGAATTATAATATGTTCGTAAATTAAGCAGAATATTGTACAGAATCCCAACTACAAAACTGTTTGTACATGGTATGTTTATCACACAATCATATAATGGCTGGAATACCCTGTTTGGGAGTGGAACACGTAAAATAACACATTTTAAAACCATCAGTTCCAATGAAGCAACAAATATGAAGAACAACACAGAGAGAAAGATTTAGTCTAAAACCACGGAATCCATTTGAGTAAATAGAAGCTAGTGAGGCAATTCCACAATAACAGCACAAACCCTTATTCTGTTACCAAAGACTTTGCATATTTTAAACATTTTTTTAACTAGGCACGTCACTTTAAGAATAAATTCTTATTTACAATAACGGCCTAGTCTTGTTCAGGGGCAGAACGACAGATTTTTACCTTGTCAGCTCAGCGATTCGATCTAGCAATCTTTCAGTTACTGGCCCAACGCTCTAACCACGAGGCTACCTGCCCCACTTTTCACTGTTCACTGTTCTGTTCTTCAAGTAAATGTCTTTATAAAAGTCATCCTTATCCATAGAGTTGTATGGTTGGTTTAACTTTGCAATCATTGCTTTCTGTTTGACATAAAATTACAAGTGAAAAATCAGAGTCTCAGCCTCACTCTGTTATCGTGGAATTGCCCAGTGTGTGAAATAGTCTTATAAAAGGTAGAAGGAATAGGCCTCGATTTAATTGCATCTCAAAAAGAGTTTCTCCATATAACACTAAAAGAGGGGCATGTGTCAAAGCACATACAGGAGAAAACATTGAAATATAGACAAACTGAGTTTTTCTCAAAAGGTTCAAAACATGTTACTTTCCTTATCTTCTTAACTAAAATGTGCCTGATCGGTAATCTCAACAATTATTTTATAATTAATAACAATTATATTTGTTAATTGAACATGAAGTGTCAGTAACTCTTCACTATAAGGCATAAGAAACCATCTGGTCAAGATTAGTTAGTTAGTTTCAGTTCTTTGTTTTGAATATGAGCGTAACAGTTGGTGAGTAATTCAGGATAATATATATGTGTTTTAAATGGGGAAGTCCACTGTATGATTTTGTAACAGAGGACTGAGATGAAGGGACAGTATTTTCTTCTCTGATTCCCATCAGCACCTTGTTAAACTCACTAACATATCAGCAATATTTCCTATTCAAGTTTCAAATGATCAATGCAGGATCAAGTAACTATTTACCTCTATTGCAGCAGATAAAACATTGCATTTCCCTTCCAAAATTGACAATGTTAAAACTTTACATGGGGAAAAGTTGAACACAACAAAAAGAAAGACATGTACATGTTGTAAGCCACTTCAAACAGCATCACATACCATCATGGCTGAGAGATAAGATTCTACAACCAAAATGTTGTTGATCCTGATTGTTACGTGCACAGACAGTCTTCTGAACTAGACACCAGGGCTGTATTCATTAGGGCACGCCATTTCAAAACATTTTGCAACGTAAAATAGGTGTTTCTTATTGGACCAGTTGAGATAGTACCTCTCTGCTTCTTCTGGTTTTCTTCTGTTTCGTACCTAATCAATAGGAACCTGAAGTGAACAAAACAAACTGTAGTTTGAATGTAAATATGACCATCCACCCTCAACCAAGGTGAACTAGGGTCATAACAGTGGTGTATCCATGCTGCAGACTGTCCGTATCCGTGTCACACAGAGTATAGTCCTCCTTCACGATGCGATCACACCCAATCTCCCCGTTACCAAAGAAGCCAAACAGTGGGATGTTGGGGAACACCTTGCGGAAGGTGTCTGCCTCCACGTTACGTTGGTTGTTGTAATAGTTGTGTCCGCGGCCCACGCAGGCAAACATGAAGCCCAGGGTGTTCCTCTCTGGGAGGTTGGCGGCTTTCAGTCTCCGAATGGTGGCCTCGGCTGCCTTGGGGCTGCTCACGTCCTGCTCCAGGAGAACACTGGCCCCCTGGATACTTGAACCGCTCAGAGCCAGACCCACCACGCCGTACGACCCCCGACCACAGCTACGGAGAAAGACAGACCACTGTCACATAACTATATAGTAACACTATAAGCTAAACCCTAACCCCGGGACGACTCAGGGCCAGACCTACACCACCGCACCAGCCCCAGCAAGAGTTACAGAGAACGATCGCGGTACAGACAAAAACAAAGTCACAGCTGCATAGTAAGAGTAGGGATTCCCAAACTTTTCATGTCAGGGCCCTCTGAATATGATGAGGCTCCAGCTGAGGACCCCCACTACCTTAAAACATATGTTGTTTTGCCGCTTGGTAGATTACTAGGAGGTCGCAATAAATAAGACCCCAGACCCATGTTTGAGAACTCCTGACCCTTCTCAGCATTGAAAAGAACAGTACATGTTACAGATCACTCAGGTACTCACCACTCTCTTTCAGGGGAGAAGACATTCTCCACATGGCCCCCAGCGATGAGAGCCTTGCTGCGTGCCAAAGGCTCCAGGACCTGGTTAAGGAAGCGGGCTGCTCCGGGTTTGTAGGCTTCATAGCCAAACAGCAGCACCACACGCAGATCAGGGTTATTCACCAGCCCTGAGGGGACAGGACGACAACAGAGAGGGGTCAGAGATGGAATCATATTATGGTGGACGGTTGGCTAAAGCCAAGGATGTGTTTAGCATACTGTAGAAATTTTGTTGCCATCTCTTTTCTGTAAATATTGGTATTTATCACACATTCATATACTAATCCTAGTATCAACTTTACACTGCAGGGTTTGTATTGGGCTAGAAGAAGACCGGCACTGACCAGCTTCATGGTTGATTGTGGTACCCCTATGTGGGAGAGCGGAGAAAGGTATATTTCTGAACTGGTCATTGTCATGATGCTGGCCTGGGGTAGGTTTATGACAGTCATAAATACCTTTCCCCCCCTTTTCCTCTCTCTACCCTACTGATGTGACTATTGAACATCCCTTGGTTAGAATAGAAATTCTGGAAACATCAGCAGGTGGGAGGAAATTAATCATATTTTGGTTATCCAACCAGTTGAACATATGCGTTGGTACTTTATGAATATGATGTCAGTTCGGTTGTCATCTGAGACATTCTCATCAATGATAGGATGACATAAACGGTACAGTGGAAAGACTACACATTATAGTTATCAGATTCTCATGGGATTGTTGTGCAATTTAAACGTTTGAATATGAAATTATTTGTGAGGGGATGAAATGTGATTTTAGCTTCTAAAATGTGAGAATTGGGTTTTCATGAGTGAATTAGGCCCGACTCAGTGGCCTGCCCACTTGAAGAGACATTGGTTATAAACTATGAAACACGCCCTCCTCTCCCTTCCTATATAAAGCCTTGACAGCAATATAACTTCCTGTTCCGGGTACATTAGGATGACGATCCGATGTCAGAAGGGTTCAGATAACTACAGAACGAAGCCAACCTCAGCGTGAGCTTTGGTTGCGAATGGTATGAACTTTGAACTCTTATTCGCTACAGAAGTGATACCTCCTATCCGTTGAGTTAGCAACAGCAGCTGCAAACGAAAGAACAGACAGGAAAGAACAGACAGAGTATCTCGTCTACCACAAAACAACGTTACTACAACCTATCCAATTTACCACCAGAGACATTCATCCGAGGACAGGAAGATCTCTGTTGGCCAACACGACCAGCACAGCTCAGATTAAATATTTATTGCATTTCCCTTTTCCAAATGGGCGGTAATTTAGAATGCATAAGATTCTGTATTTACGATAGAGTAGCTGTCTACGGCCCGATAGAGACATTGCTTCTCCCTTTGTTCTTCAGTCTTCCCGCTCTCACTCAAACCCAACCCACTTTTCTTTGTGTAACCAGCTGTCATATCTGTTCCGTACGCTAGGGACGTTTTCCTTTATTACATCATTTGTAATCAAGGTATGATTAATTCTGTGTATATTTAATTCTGTGTGATTAGTTATGTATTTAGTAAATAAATAATTAAACCCAATTTTGTATTGCTGATTCAACTTGTTAGCCAGGGTTTGTGAAGATAACCAAGAATTTACAACTTTCAGATGAGACTGAAATAAGGTGACAATTAATATTGACTGCTATTGATGTAAAATATTACTAGGTCTTTAAGAGTTTATTCGGAAGATAATTGCTCTACAAATATTATTTCGTGGTGCCCCGACTTTCTAGTTAATTACATTTACATGATTAGCTCAATCAGGTAATATTAATTACAGAGAAAGGATTTTATAGAATAGCATGTCATATCACTTAATCCGGCACACTCAAAGACACGACATCATCATAACTTCAACTCCCAGTTGGTATCACCAACCTGCTTCCTCCAGGTGTGACTCTGAGATGGTGCGTTTGCAGAAGTGAAAGGGGCGGATGTCCACTCCCTCCATCCTAGGGAACATGATAGCATAGCCAGCTTCTCCTTCTTGGAATTCCTTCGGTGGACCCGAGTGGGAGCCACTGGGAGTTACTGTGGGGGAAGATGAAGAGAGACTCAGCATCAACTCTTGGGAGGACATTGGGAGTTTGCTTTAGAAAAAATCTACATTTTGGCAAATGCCTTCTTCAGGGTTACTGTGGGAAAAGGCAAAGGACAAATCATACTGTCAACCAATGTCCTTTTCCTTATATTGGTAAATGTATGATGTATATTTAAAGTAGTTAGCTAGCTAACAGTAATTGCATTTTAACATATTGCATGGTGTTCCACTTCCTGGTTCTCTAAGCACTCAATCTATGTGACATAACACTATTTAACACATAACAATATACTACCAAGCTAGATTTTCAGTTCGCAAGCAAAGACACTATCTGCATACTTGGTTGATGGAGTGTCACTTCTCTCCAGCTTAGTGATTATATAGAGGAATACAGAGCACAAATCCTGTTGTCAGTCCTGGAATACTAGGTTATCAATCGACATATCTAGTCGCCATGCTTCTCTTCCCAGCTCCAAAGCAGAGCACCCTATGCTAATAAGGCAGGGGGAGATTAATGTGGACCATCCCCTGTTGACAGGTGACCCATTCCTCTGTGATACGCTTAAGTGAGCTGGTTAACATTCAAAAACTGGTAGATGAAAATGCACAGCACGCATCAATGAGGAAAGGACCTGAATGTCATGCACCGGCAGCAGCCTGTGTCATGAATTATGGCACAAGAGCTAGCTATGAGTGGTTAGTGTTGTAGGAATTATGTGTTATAACATATTATAACACATGGAATAGTTACCACACGGTGTTCTGGTCATTAGGAATGGAAATATGAAAATACTGTGGTTCTTACAAACAACACCAGGCGTGGCGATGGCCATGATGTCACATCCATTGGGGAACAGCCTGTTCAGTTCCTCCACTGAGTCTGGACTGTGGTGGGTCTTGCGTGCTGCAAGAGGGGATACAGGTTAGAACATGCCTTACATTTAGATTGTTACTGACTGGGACTCTAATATAAGCAGCAGGTTTCACAATTTAGCCTTCAACTTTTAATAACTTACAATGTGTTTAGTAACAAACTAAATGGAAGTTAGCTAGTAGATAAGAGGCCACAGTACTTTTTACTTCTCGGCCCAGCATTATTAGTGTGCTTTACTACAGAGTAGTAAATGTACATGTTACGTCTTACCCTTTTTCTGCTTGTAGGAAGAGTCTTGTCCACTGAAGGTCTCGCTGTCCACCATAACCAAGACTGTTTTGGGCAGCAGGTATACATTCTGCAAACATTAAGAGAGAGGTGTTTCTACAGTTTTCAATAATGTCAGACTCCACATAGTCTTCCACTGTAGGAGCCAGGCTATAACTTTACTGTGTTCTACTAGCCTACTTGTAGGACTGTTGCACCAGCATACAGATAGATATGCATAATGTTGAACAAGCATGCCTCTGGCTAATCTCAGTTAACCCAGAACTAAAGTCTTGCGTAATTGGTCAGATGCTCGATTAAGTTCTGGGTCTGTACATGTTAAGAGATGAGATGCTAGAATGAGGAGTGGAACCAGATTGAGGAGATCCACTCTTTGCAAGTTATGGGTAAATGTATGGGCCAGATGTCCCCTCCCATTCCAAAATGAGAAAATATGGTAAAACCTGAGAAATCTTGATTTGTCCAAATATAAAACCAGTGACGAAAAACTGGAACTATTTCTGCAAGTTATCAATCAGAGCTCATAGTATAAAGACAGATCTACAGTACCATTTATGTTTGTAGTCTGTTCACAAGATACTACTCTCTGGCATGCAATCATGTCAGCTCTATTCATGACACTTCCATCAACAATTCATGAACGATCTCCTGAAAGAGACCCTGTTGTAATTTCTTGTGTATTTTCAGTAGTCAAACTGACCTCCACTTCTTCAGCCAGGCTGTGGCAGAGAGCATGGCCGTCATAGTTGGACGGTCCAGAGGCAGACACCCACGTCAACTTCTGCTGGACCCTCAGTACTCTCCGTGCACAGTTCATCCACAGTCTGCAAACACTGCACAATAAGGAAGACAGTCGTCGTTATCTCTCACTCATCCTGGCATGACAAGGAAGTTGTTTAAAAAACATACCTACGACCATTCTGGGGATAACTTGCTAACGTTAGCTAGATTCCAAGCTTTTCTTAGCTAGCTAATTTAGCTGTCAAACACTAATCTGTAATACAAGATTATTACTAAAATACTGTTGTGCTACCTGTTAGCTAGCTAACGTATGCTAGTTTCACATGGCTGCACGCCTTTTTTGCAAGCAAAACGTTTACAGCTAACAGATACATTTAGTGTAGATTGCTAGTTAGCTACATATATTCAGTTCCAGTCCTGTTTAGAACTTGAAACGTGCATTGCCATTGTTGATAAAAACACTGTGCTCGCTAACGTTAGCTAGCTAGCTGACTGTGGCTAATCGGTCAGTGTTATCCGGAATCCTTGGCTACCTAAAGTTAGCTAGCTAGCTAGCTAGTCACTTACCAAGCAATTTGGAGCAGGGATTTGGTTGGTACAAACATCAAAATTCTCTCTACTACTTCTGCCACATTACTGAGAATGTATTCTGCCGTGCATTCATCCGAAACGCCAGAAAAGTCTTTATTTCCATCCATATTTCCTTCGCAAGATCTTGGCAGCTAGCGACGGATTTGTCTTTTGACCTTTCACTAATGCAAATTGCATAGCTAAATATCGATAGCAGTTTTCGGGAGAAAGTACACAATTACTGCCGCCTAGTGGCGAGTACACGTTATCTGCCTAGTATATATAAATCAAATCAAACGTTATTTGTCCATGCGCCGAAAACAACAGGTATAATAGATCTTACAGTGAAATGCTTACGTACAAGCCCTTAAGACCAACAATGCAAATAGTCTGGGTAGCCATTTGATTAGATGTTCAGGAGTCTTATGGCTTAGTGGTAGAAGCTGTTTAGAAGCCTCTTGGACCTAGACTTGACCCTCAGGTACTGCTTGCTTGCTGTGTAGTAGCAGAAAGAACAGTCTATGACTAGTGTGGCTGGAGTCTTTGACAATTTTTAGGGCCTTCCTCTGACACACCTGGTATAGATGTCCTGGATGGCAGGGAGCTTGGCCCTGGTGATGTACTGGGTCATACGCACTACCCTCTGTAGTGCTTGCGGTTGGAGGCCGAGCAGTTGCCATACCAGGTAGTGATGCAACCCGTCAGGATGCTCTCGATGGTGTAGCTGTAAAACATTTTGAGGATCTGAGGACCCATGCCAAATCTTTTCAGTCTCCTGAGGGGAATAGGTTTTGTCGTGCCCTCTTCATGACTGTCTTGGTGTGCTTGGACCATGTTAGTTTGTTGGTGATGTGGACGCCAAGGAACTAGCTCTCAACCTACTCTACTACAGCCCTGTCGATGAGAGTAGGGGCATACTCGGTCCTCCTTTTCCTGTAGTTCACAATCATCTCCTTTGTCTGATCACATTGAGAGGTTGTTGTCCTTTCACCACATATATATATTTTGTATGTCATATATTCATGGTTTACATTTTCAGTGCATTGGCATTTGAGAAAGAATTATCCTCATAAAAAAACACTATTTTATCACTCCAAAGAAAGTTTTTTTTGTTTTGTTTCTTTATCACTGCAAAATAACACAAAAATAGTAGGCTATGCATGGTCCTGGAAATATCCTATTTTTATATGAAATGGATCGATTCAAGGAGGTACTACCTTCGTTGATTATAAGGATTATATGCGTTGAAAGTAGTATTAGACTGTTTACACACTATTTCAGATTTTTTGGGGCAAAAGAGTTTATCTAATTGGCCAAAAGACCAATTAGTGGAAAAAGAACAGACATGGGATGCCTCTAAACACAGTCTTGAGTGAGTTAATGATCATTGTGCAGTAGCTTCACACCAACACTAGAGTGTAGTCTTCACACACTACATCTGCTTCCACTTGTAAAAAATATGAGCCAGATCTTTCTAAATGGCAATTACAAGTCAAATAGATTTCAACAAAATCACAGTTGACTTTAGTGGAGACTGGACTACGATTCTAACTGTACCCCTTATCTACAGTGTAACCACTGTAAAATAATAACACAGATGTCAACATGTTTTCTGAAAGTGACACTTCATAAATGTGATTGTGGGTTTTTATTTATATATTACATTCACATAATAAAAGGAACAAGAGACACCATCAAATCAAACATGTATACTATTTGACAACAAAAAACATTCCTGTGGTAGTGACACTGGACATGAAATGATCTAGGTCGATCTATTTGAGATTAAATGAACATACTGTACCTTCTGCCTCGCTAAACATTGTATCAGTGTACATATTGTACATGCTTACTTCCTTTTAAATATAAGTACTGTATATCACTGAGGCACCAGCACATACATATGAAACATGTACATAAAGAAACATGGACAATATATAACTAAAAGAACAAGTTACAAAAGCAGAATAAAAAAGTACAAATTGTTAAACCTTGGAATCGGTTATGGCTTAATTGGTCAAGAGTAATCCTGTCCATTATAATAGCTTGAATAAATCACATGCACATTTTGTCAATTAAATCTCACTTGAACATACAAAAATAAATGGTATATGAGTCAAGTGACTGCTCAGCCATATGTCTGCTTTGCTGTCTAGCTAACATCCATTTGAAGTCCATTGGTTTGTTTTCTCAGCCCCTCAGAGAGCTGAGAAAACAGTCAAGCCCTAGAGATCTCCACAAAGAGGGCACGGAGGAGCCCTCCATGGCAACGGCAGGTGAGTGTTGGTGTGATCATGGTGTAATGCTGGACCAGGTCACAGTAGGTGAGTGTTGGTGTGATCATGGTGTAATGCTGGACCAGGTCACAGTAGGTGAGTGTTGGTGTGATCATGGTGTAATGCTGGACCAGGTCACAGCAGGTGAGTCTGTGATCATGGTGTAATGCACCAGGTAAGGTGAGTGTTGGTGTGATCATGGTGTAATGCTGGTGTGACCAGTAATGCTGGACCACAGAGGTGAGTGTTGGTGTGATCACATGCTGGACCAGGTCACAGTAGGTGAGTGTGATCATGGTGTAATGCTTTGATCATGGTGTAAACTGTCAGCAGTAGGTGAGTGTTGGTGTGATCATGGTGTAATGCTGGACCAGGTCACAGTAGGTGAGTGTTGGTGTGATCATGGTGTAATGCTGGACCAGGTCACAGTTATGCTGACCAGGTCACAGTAGGTGAGTGTTGGTGTGATCATGGTGTAATGCTGACCAGGTCACAGTAGGTGAGTGTTGGTGTGATCATGGTGTAATGCTGGACCAGGTCACAGTAGGTGAGTGTTCATGGTGTAATGCTGACCAGGTCACAGTAGGTGAGTGTTGGTGTGATCATGGTGTAATGCTGGACCAGGTCACAGCAGGTGAGTGTTGGTGTGATCATGGTGTAATGCTGGACCAGGTCACAGCAGGTGAGTGTTGGTGTGATCATGGTGTAATGCTGGACCAGGTCACAGTAGGTGAGTGTTGGTGTGATCATGGTGTAATGCTGGACCAGGTCACAGTAGGTGAGTGTTGGTGTGATCATGGTGTAATGCTGGACCAGGTCACAGTAGGTGAGTGTTGGTGTGATCATGGTGTAATGCTGGACCAGGTCACAGTAGGTGAGTGTTGGTGTGATCATGGTGTAATGCTGGACCAGGTCACAGTAGGTGAGTGTTGGTGTGATCATGGTGTAATGCTGGACCAGGTCACAGTAGGTGAGTGTTGGTGTGATCATGGTGTAATGCTGGACCAGGTCACAGTAGGTGAGTGTTGGTGTGATCATGGTGTAATGCTGGACCAGGTCACAGTAGGTGAGTGTTGGTGTGATCATGGTGTAATGCTGGACCAGGTCACAGTAGGTGAGTGTTGGTGTGATCATGGTGTAATGCTGACCAGGTCACAGTAGGTGTTGGTGTGATCAGGTGTAGGTGAGTGTTGGTGTGATCATGGTGTAATGCTGGACCAGGTCACAGTAGGTGAGTGTTGGTGTGATCATGGTGTAATGCTGGACCAGGTCACAGTAGGTGAGTGTTGGTGTGATCATGGTGTAATGCTGACCAGGTAGGTGAGTGTTGGTGTGATCATGGTGTAATGCTGGACCAGGTCACAGTAGGTGAGTGTTGGTGTGATCATGGTGTAATGCTGGACCAGGTCACAGTAGGTGAGTGTTGGTGTGATCATGGTGTAATGCTGACCAGGTCACAGTAGGTGAGTGTTGGTGTGATCAGGTAATGCACCAGGTCACAGTAGGTGAGTGTTGGTGTGATCATGGTGTAATGCTGGACCAGGTCACTCACAGTAGGTGAGTGGTACAATAGGTGAGTGATCATGGTGTAATGCTGACCATCATGGTGTAATGCTGGACCAGGTCACAGTAGGTGAGTGTTGGTGTGATCATGGTGTAATGCTGGACCAGGTCACAGTAGGTGAGTGTTGGTGTGATCATGGGTGCTGGACAGGTCACAGTAGGTGAGTGTTGGTGTGATCATGGTGTAATGCTGGACCAGGTCACAGTAGGTGAGTGTTGGTGTGATCATGGTGTAATGCTGGACCAGGTCACAGTAGGTGAGTGTGATCATGGTGTAATGCTGGACCAGGTCACAGTAGGTGAGTGTTGGTGTGATCATGGTGTAAAGGTCACAGTAGGTGAGTGTTGGTGTGATCAATGACTGGACCAGGTCACAGTAGGTGAGTGTTGGTGTGATCATGGTGTAATGCTGGACTAGGTCACAGTAGGTGAGTGTTGGTGTGATCATGGTGTAATGCTGGACTAGGTCACAGTAGGTGAGTGTTGGTGTGATCATGGTGTAATGCTGGACTAGGTCACAGTAGGTGAGTGTTGGTGTGATCATGGTGTAATGCTGGACTAGGTCACAGTAGGTGAGTGTTGGTGTGATCATGGTGTAATGCTGGACTAGGTCACAGTAGGTGAGTGTTGGTGTGATCATGGTGTAATGCTGGACTAGGTCACAGTAGGTGAGTGTTGGTGTGATCATGGTGTAATGCTGGACTAGGTCACAGTAGGTGATGATCATGGTGTAATGCTGTGATGCCAGGTCACAGTAGGTGAGTGTTGGTGTGATCATGGTGTAATGCTGGACTAGGTCACAGTAGGTGAGTGTTGGTGTGATCATGGTGTAATGCTGAGGTCACAGTAGGTGAGTGTGTAATGCTGGACAGGTCACAGTAGGTGAGTGTTGGTGTGATCATGGTGTAATGCTGGACAGGTCACAGTAGGTGAGTGTTGGTGTGATCATGGTGTAATGCTGGACTAGGTCACAGTAGGTGAGTGTTGGTGTGATCATGGTGTAATGCTGGACCAGGTCACAGTAGGTGAGTGTTGGTGTGATCATGGTGTAATGCTGGACTAGGTCACAGTAGGTGAGTGTTGGTGTGATCATGGTGTAATGCTGGACTAGGTCACAGTAGGTGAGTGTTGGTGTGATCATGGTGTAATGCTGGACTAGGTCACAGTAGGTGAGTGTTGGTGTGATCATGGTGTAATGCTGGACTAGGTCACAGTAGGTGAGTGTTGGTGTGATCATGGTGTAATGCTGGACTAGGTCACAGTAGGTGAGTGTTGGTGTGATCATGGTGTAATGCTGGACTAGGTCACAGTAGGTGAGTCTTGTGATCATGTGATGCATGGTCACAGTAGGTGATGATCATGGTGTAATGCTGGACTAGGTCACAGTAGGTGAGTGTTGAGTGTGTAATGCTGGATGGTCACAGTGATCATGGTGTAATGCTGGACCAGGTGATGATCCAGGTCACATTTGATCATGGTGTAATGCTGGACCAGGTCACAGTAGGTGAGTGTTGGTGTGATCATGGTGTAATGCTGGACCAGGTCACAGCAGGTGAGTGTTGGTGTGATCATGGTGTAATGCTGGACCAGGTCACAGTAGGTGAGTGTTGGTGTGATCATGGTGTAATGCTGGACCAGGTCACAGTAGGTGAGTGTTGGTGTGATCATGGTGTAATGCTGGACTAGGTCACAGCAGGTGAGCGGTGCAGTCTTGTGTGATAATGGACCATGTTGTTGCATGTTATTGAGGTTCATGGGTGTCTGATCCAACATTTGACACATACCAAAGTACTCTCATCTCATCATTAGCCTGATAGTGACAAACTATGTGTGCAACATAAAAATGAAGCCTGCAGACTATTTATAATTTTTGACCACAATGAAAATGACTTAACCAAGAGTTTCACAGACCCAATAATATTGAATGAAGATTGTTATAGTTAAAACATTAAAAGGTGGTCCCTGTGTATATCCTTAGTCAACCACAGTCAGTAGATATTGTTATAATGCACACTCATATCAAGCCTTATCATACATTATGGGTCAGTTTCACAGACCCAGATTATGCCCAGATTTACTCCTGTACAATGGACAATCTTTCAGTCATAGACTTATAGACAGTGATCCAGTTTATGTTATCTAAATCGAATTGCTGTTCATGAAATAACAATTCCAGATGTTGGTTAACTAAACTAAAATAGGCCTGCGCTTAAATCCATCTGTGAGTCTGTGAAACCTGCCCTCTTCACCTGCAATGTGAACATGCATTTCATTTCTCTGATGCTCCGCATTAACTACAAGTCCAATTACTTCTTCCCGATAAATATTATCCAATATATATATTTTTTGACTTTGCCTCACTCTTAGGTTTGTGTCAGAGACACACATTAGCCTATATTTCCATCACAGCATCAGACAAATGTCTACGGCCAATGGCATGACAAGACAAAGGTATTTTAATTTTGTGCCACAAATGAAGAGTGCCTTTCATTTTGTTTCATCCAATTTGAGCACAGTGCTAATTTCACAACACATCCAGTAATAGTTTAATCCTGATTTAACACCACTCTCAGTTCATTGGAAAGAAGACGATTTTTCTCAAGCTGCTGGTACAGAGGGTCTTTGCAGTCAGAAAGCAGGTTAAGAGAAAATAGAATAGAGAAAACAAAGTGTGTTAGTACAGAAAGATAGTCTTGTGTCATGCTACAACAGCACACACAACAAATACCATTGTTTTCTACCCTCTGCCTAAATGATCACATCTATATGCAAACTAAGAAATGGCTCCCTCACCTCAATGTGGAGATGGTGTGACTGTGAAATGACTGAATGATATGTTTACAGAATATCCCCAATGTTACACGTCACTATTATCTTTTGGCTTTGAACATGAAGCAGAGTGTGACCGTCAGGATTGCTGAGGATACTGAAACAGGTACATTTTCAGTTTCTGATCAATCCATGTCAATTACTCGGCTGGAGGTGAAGGTGAAACCATGCCTGAGGTTGGTAGAGAGGTCATGGCCGCAGCCCTCTGCACTTAAACAATCCACTTCCTGAGAGGGGTCAAATCCCTGTCCCACCGCACCTCTACACAATCTTTTTTAGCTCTCTCTCCCTCTTAATTTCTTGCAAATCCCTGTCAATAAACACCTGTATACTTTTTTTAAAAGAATAAGCTCGGTGGATGTGCTTTTGTCCAAATGTAAGCACATTTTTTGTTAATACTACTACCTTAGTACATAAAGTGCCAACCAAAATCAAATCAAAAACAAAAAACATACGTTTGTGAAGAGGAGCTTTCGGTTTTATTCAAAGCTGCTCAGTAATAAATTAAACAGAGAAACATTTAAAACAGGAAATGAAATGAAGGAAATTAAGAACTACAGATTTGAAGGGTAAGGACGGCTGACATGGTTGGATGTAAAGTTTATTTTACAGAAAGCAAAATGAGTCAGGGTTCTGTACAAAAGGTGGTCTATAGGATGGCAGCAGCAGCAGAGGCCCAATGTGCGGTGGTGCTGTGGTAGAGAAGAGACGTGGAGACATAGGGGACAGGATGTTGGGCGATACTGCCACATAGTTGTAGTAGAGAGAGGCCTCTCAACCAGCGGGTGGCGTCTGTGATGGTTGTGAAATGATGTAAACAATTTAACTGGAAAAGAATGAGAGGAAAAACAAAACGCGTTGGGGGGACAAATCGTAGAAAGGCACGTGACTGATATGACATGCAGGGTGGAAACCACAGCACACAGAACAGAAAGCAGAGCCAGGTACTCAAAAAGGTTGAGAGGTACACTATTCTGGAAGTTCAATTTGGATGTTTCTAAAAGCATGTAAAAACTGATTGTACAATGCATGTTAGATTCTATATCGTTTTCTCAGCCTAACAAAAAAGCCACTAGTTAACTACAAAAGGCAAAAGCTATTTGCTGTTGCATGGCAGAAGCGTAAAGTGAGTCAGATTAGTAGGCACTGAAACTAAAATGTGAGTGGAAAAATCCAAACAAATGAAACATACAGAACAATATGCCACTAGAGGGAGTATACAGTAGAAACAATTGTGAGTGGGTGAGACCTACGCATAACGCACAAGCAGACACAAGCAGGTGATAGATTACATGGAGGTCATGTCGTTGAGGGCGTGGTCCAGCTCCTCGCTGATGGCCTTGTACTTTAGCTTCTGTGCATACAACTCATCTATTATGGGTGGAGTGGAGGAGGAGGAGAGGTGGAGGAGATGACGTCGATGGGGTGATAATGAAGGAGGATGGGGACAACAACAGAGATGATAGACAGAGCAAAGAAAGTAGGGGAAAGGTAGGAAAAAACAATGGATTGTCAGAGAACAAATAAATAAAATAAAATGTCAAACGCAAAAAATAATAAGGGAGCAATAGGATGTGCACAGGCCACTAAATGCCCTGTTAGATTGTTTAGACCAATCAGGAAATGACTAACTGAAACCCTGATGAAGGCAGCTTGGTGTTGAAATGTTTGTATCTAATTAATACATATTACATCGGAGTGGTATAGTGTGTCGCTGCTTTCTTTTCCAGAAGGAAATGACAACATGGTCTCCAACCAAATTATATAGAGCTATTATGAATGCTTTGTCATTCCACAGCTACAGTGCCACAGTCACACCAACAGCAGCATGAGACATTTCTTTCCCTGGCCTGCACTAGCCTAACAAATACTGACTGTGGGTCTGCATAATGTCAGCTGTGGCACTGGCCTAGTCTGCCTAGCACAGAACTGACTGTGCAGAATGTAGATGCAGTATCTGATGACACCACAGAGGAGGTGATGAAAGGTTAGACTTCACCATTATTTGCACATTTTTAAAATGATTCAAGCTCTGACAAGTTGGTTGTTGATCATTGCTAGACAGCCATTTTCAAGTCTTGCCATAGATTTTCAAACCAAAACTGTAACTAGGCCATTCAGGAACATTCAATGTCATCTTGGTAAGCAACTCCAGTGTATATTTGGCCTTCTGTTTCAGATTATTCTCCTGCTGAAAGGTGAATTTGTCTCCCAGGTTTTCCTCTAGGATTTTGCCTTGCTTAGCTCTATTTTGTTTATTTTTATCCTAAAAATCTCCCTAATCCTTGCAGATGACAAGCATACCCATAACATGATGCAGCCACCACCACGCTTGAAAATATGAAGAGTGGTGCTCAGTGATGTGTTGTATTTGCCCCAAACATAACACTTTGTATTCATGATATAGAGTTAATTTCTTTGTCACATGTTTTGCAGTTTTACTTTAGTGCCTTTTTTTAAATATTTTAATTCTGTACAGGCTTCCTTTTCACTCTGTCCTTTAGGTTAGTATTGTGAGTAACTACAATGTTGTTGATTCATCCTCAGTTTTCTCCCATCATAGCTATTAAACCCTCACTGTTTTAATGTCACCGTTGGCCTCATGGTGAAATCCCTGAGCGGTTTCCTTTCTTTCCGGCAACTGAGTTAGGAAGGATGCCTGTATCTTTGTAGTGACTGGGTATATTGATACAACATCCAAAGTGTAATTAATAACTTCACCATGCTCAAAGGGTTATTCAATGCGTGTGTTTTTTGTTTTTTTACCCATCTACCAATAGGTGCCCTTCTTTGCATGAAATTGGAAAACCTCCCTGGTCTTTGTGGTTGAATCTGTGTTTGATATTCACTGCTCAACTGAGGGAACTTACAGGTAATTTTATATGTGGAGTACAGAGATGAATGAGGTAGTCATTCAGAAATAATTGTAAACACTATTATTGCACACAGTGTGCCAATGCAACTTATTATGTGACTTGCTAAGCACATTTTTACTCCTGAACTTATTTAGGCTTGCCATAACAAATGGGTTGAATACTTACTGACTCAAGACATTTCAACGCTTCATTTTTGTATTAATTTGTGAACATTTCTAAAAACATAATTCCTCTGATATTATGGGATATTGTGTGTAAGCCAGTGACAAAATGTAATCAATTTTAAATTCAGGCTGTAACAAATACAACAGGGTGTGAATACTTTCTGATTTTCTGATGTCCGGTTTTACTATAAAACTTACCTCAGATTCTCACATAGAAAATGCTTCACAATATATGAAATGAAAGGAAAAAAGGTCCATACCCTCCAGATCATCAATGGTCTTCTCAAGCTTGGCCACGGACCTCTCAGCGAACTCAGCACGGGTCTCAGCCTGTGGCACAAAGAGGAAGACAAGATGTGATGAGTGTCTCCCATCCTCACCACACCAAAACATGTTCCAACATAGATATAATACAATGTCTAGTGTTCTCCACCCTTTCTATGGTCCCACTTTACAGAAGATCTAGTGGTTAAGATGCTAACGCTAATGTCCCACTTTAGCTAATGGTAATTTATGCTGGTCATTTATGAACATTTGAACATCTTGGCCATGTTCTGTTATAATCTCCACCCGGCACAGCCAAAAGAGGACTGGCCACCCCACATAGCCTGGTTCCTCTCTAGGTTTCTTCCTAGGTTTTGGCCTTTCTAGGGAGTTTTTCCTAGCCACCGTGCTTCTACACATGCATTGCTTGCTGTTTGGGGTTTTAGGCTGGGTTTCTGTACAGCACTTTGAGATATCAGCTGATGTACGAAGGGCTATATGAATCAATTTGATTTGATTTAAAGTGAATGGAAACATTAGCTAATTTGCTAATGCTAAAAGGAACTCACCTCCTTTAGCTTGTCTGTGAGAACCTTGATCTCCTCCTCGTACTTGTCCTCCTTCTGTGAGTACTGTAGTGACATAGTGGAGCACAGGTCAGAGAGTCATCATCACAGCACTACCGACATGAACTGGTTCAAGGGATAACAGGCAGAAATGAGTGGGCCTACTCAATAGAGTTACCTCCCTTTATCTCTATGGCTATACTAGCAGGCAATGGGGATATAACTGCAACGACCTGAGAAGAGATACACTTGTCTAAACAGACACCTACCTTCTCTGCCTGAGCCTCAAGAGACTTCAGGTTGTTTGTGACTGTCTTCAACTCTTCCTCAAGCTCAGCACATTTGCTGGTGTTTGAGGTATGTTTGAAGGAGCAGAGGAGGGGTAGGGACGAATGCAATAGGAGGACCGACGGGGGAAAGAAACAAGAGTTATAACAGGGCAATAAGCACACAATAAGAGTAACAGCAGATTGTCTCCAAAGCAGTAAATTGTGCTGTATTTTGTGGTTGGTTCCAAAGTTTTTACCCTTCAGAGAGCTCAGCGCGCTCCTCTGTACGTTCCAGATCACTCTCAATGATGACCAGCTTACGGGCGACCTGTTTTCACCCATAATAGGACAACACATCACTATACCACATTGGTGCACCAAGCAATCAATATGTTATATGTTTAGTTTCACGTACAGGTCTGTCTGTTTCCCACAAGCGCACATGCACACACACACACGAGGACCTCAGAAGTACAGTGCCTTCAGAAAGTATTCAGACCACTTACATTTTTTCCAGGACATTCTGAGACTTGTCCCGAAGCCACTTCTGCGTTGTCTTGGCTGTGTGTTTAGGGTCGTTGTCCTGTTGGAAGGTGAACCTTCGCCCCAGTCTTTGTTCCTGAGCACTCTGGAGCAGGTTTTCATCAGTATCTCTGTGTACTTTGCTCTGTTCATCTTTCCCTCGATCCTGACTAGTCCCTGCTGCTGAAAAACATCCCCACAGCATGATGCTGCCACCACCATGCTTCACCGTAGGGATGGTGCCAGGTTACCTCCAGATGTGACACTTGGCATTCAGGCCAAAGAGTTCAATCTTGGTTTCATCAGACCAGAGAATCTTGTTGCTCATGGTCTGAGTCTTTAGGTGCCTTTTGGCAAACTCCAAGTGGGCTGTCATGTGCCTTTTACTGAGGTCTTCCGTCTGGCCACTCTACCATAAAGGCCTGATTGGTGGAGTGCGTCAGAGATGGTTGTCCTTCTGGAAGGTTTTCCTATCTCCACAGAGCTCTGTCAGAGTGACCATCAGGTTATTGGTCATCTCCCTGACCAAGGCCCGTCTCCCCCGATTGCTCAGTTTTGTCGGGTGGCCAGCTCTAGGAAGTGTCTTGGTCGTTCTAAACTTTTTCCATTTAAGAATGATGGAGGTCACAGTGTTCTTGGGGACCGTCAATAATGCAGAGTTTTTTGTTGTACCCTTCCCCAGATCTGTGCCTCGACACAATCCTGTCTCGGAGCTCTACAGACAATTCCTTCGACCTCATGGCTTGATTTTTGCTCTGACATGCACTGTCAACTGTGGGACCTTATATAGACAGGTGTGTGCCTTTCTAAATCATGTCCAATCAATTTAATTTACCACATTTTCCAATCAAATTATAGAAACATCTCAAGGATGCTCAATGGAAACAGGATACACCTGAGCTCAATTTCAAGTCTCATAGCAAAGGGTCTGAATACTTATGTACATAAGGTATTTCTGTTTTTTATCTTTAATTTTAATTTAAAAAAAAATAAAACCCCTTTTTGCTTTGTCGTTGTGAGGTATTGTGTGTAGATTGATGAGGATTTATTTTTATTTAATCCATTTTTAGAATAAGGCTGTAACCTAACAAAATGAGGAACAAGTAAAGGGGTCTGAATGCTTTCTGAAGGTACTGTATATTATAAAGTATCAGCCTAAGGAATGCTGGGAAACTCACCTCCTCGTATTTCCTGTCAGCCTCCTCAGCGATGTGCTTGGCCTCCTTCAGCTGGATCTCCTGCAGCTCCATCTTCTCCTCATCCTTCGATGCTCTGTTTTCAATCACCTTCATGCCTCTGGAGGACGGAATAAACGGGGGGAACATATGTCAGGGATAGGAGGACATTGCATGTTGTCTTGTTTTTTAAAGAAATAAAATGTTGATCAACTAAAAGGAACAGGACATTAATCTGCAGCCCAACAGTCCACACACTGTGGGGGCCATAACTACATTTGGCACTTGGCTATTGTAACACAATAAATCTGGTACAGTGTGCTTATGCATATTTTACATGAACTCTTCTCAATAAGTGTGCTAGTTAAAGAGATTGAACATGATCTTAAGCACTTACAAATTTGTCACATATTGTACTTATTGGAATTCATAACATACTGTATCATATGAATTGTAGAATATTGTAAAAATAAAATGCAGGATGTAACATATCATAAGAAATGGATGTTGTTGTGCACAATTTTTGCTCGGCTTGGCTTCTTCTAAAACTACTGGCTGAAATTATACAATCCCTTTATAATGCATCCTCTACTGAACACTTTTAAGAGTGAAATGATAATATTATTACTGTGGTCATGTGGATTGATGTCATCTATATGGGTCTGATGATGGCTGTGTTTGACACAGACTGACGGGTCTGATGATGGCTGTGATTGAGACAGACTGACGGGTCTGATGATGGCTGTGTTTGAGACAGACTGACGGGTCTGATGATGACTGTGTTTGAGACAGACTGACGGGTCTGATGATGGCTGTGTTTGAGACAGACTGACGGGTCTGATGATGGCTGTGTTTGAGACAGACTGACGGGTCTGATGATGGCTGTGTTTGAGACAGACTGACGGGTCTGATGATGGCTGTGTTTGAGACAGACTGACGGGTCTGATGATGGCTGTGTTTGAGACAGACTGACAGGTCTGATGATGGCTGTGTTTGAGACAGACTGATGGGTCTGATGATGGCTGTGTTTGAGACAGACTGACGGGTCTGATGATGGCTGTGTCTATACTCCTAGAAGAAGTGGTTCCAAAAGGGTGTCCCCACAGGAGAATCCTTTTTGACTCTTGGTAAAACCCTTTTAGGTTCCATGTAGAACTCTTTTGGGTTCCATGTAGAGGCCTCTGTGGAAAGGGTTCTACATGGAACCCAAAAGGGTTCTACCCGTAAACAAAAGTGGTTCTTCACAGGCTTCTCTTATGGTGACAGCTGAAAGAACCATTTTTGGTTCTAAATTGCACCTTTTTTGTCTAAGAGTGTAGTGTATGATACAGAGTCGGAGTCTCTGCTCTGCTCACCTCTCACTCTCATCAGCAGCCTTCTCAGCCTCCTCCAGCTTGGTCAGAGCTGTGGCCAGACGCTCCTGAGCACGATCCAACTCCTCCTCAACCAGTTGGATACGTCTGTTCAGGGAAGCTACATCAGCCTCGGCCTAAGTGAGCACAACATGGGGAAACCACAATGTCAACCTGATGCACACTCAGACAGTCACACTTTCTTGCATAATACAGTATCTGGAGAGATGTGTAATGGAGGAGGTTGGGGGTCATATTTGGACACCTCTGTGGGGGGATTCTTAACACTATAGGGGATTAAGGTTTAATGTGTGAGAAAGGGATAAGGGCCCAGACCACACTGTATTTTATTTATCTATTTATTTATTTAACTAGGCAAGTAAGTTAAGAACAAATTCTTATTTACAATGACAATCCCTACCCCAACCAAACCCTAACCCGAACGATGCTGGGCCAATTGTGCGCCGCCCTGTGAGGCTCCCAATCACATCCAGTTGTGATACAGCCTGGAATGGAACCAGGGTCTGTAGTGACCCCTCTAACACTGAGATGCAGTGCCTTAGACCGCTGCACCACTCCGAGAGCCCCTGTACTTTCATGTAAATCTCCAGCATTATATATAACATTCTATAGACAAGATTGTATAAAATATACATTTATATAGGTCTAATTGGTATGTTTGGAAAGGCAGTGACCAATATAAAAATAATAAGCTAACACTTATGTAAATGTATGTAGCTACAGGAGGTGTAGGATGACAGTGTATGATCGACTGGAGCATGCTGAAACTGCAGCAGCCTAAGCTAATGTGTTTATTTTGGAGCCTGGTACGTTTTACCATTGAATCGATTCTCACTGTCCCATTTCTCCATCCTTTTAGCACATCACATGACAGACAAAATATTGATGTTTTTAGTACCATTCTGTCTATCGTTTTACCAAGCGTGTTGATCAGATTTATAATAATACTGTCGTCAGGCAGGCTGCAGACTAATTGTCTTAAATTATTAGCCAGGGCTTACGGATTCTCTCGCATCCCTCTCCAGCCCCAGTTCCTTCTGCCGCCTCTCTGCCGACTCTTCTGCACCGTCAGCCTGCTCTTGTAATGCTTTAATTTTCCTTTTTACAGCTTCCAACGACGTTAGCCCGGCCATTTCGCTTGTTTACTGCCTATTTTCTATTGCCTATTCCTTTTTCTGACGGTTCTCGGGACAGAAACGCGCAACGATGCCGGGATGACAAAATCTGCTCACGACTCTGCTACAGCTGGGGAGGCTGGGATTTGCGCTAAATGACACCGGAAGTAACACATTTCATACATTGAATTGCCTCAAAATATCCAGAAAGATTTTGTTAAAGAGGTTTTTATTTATTGTATTATAGTGAGATAATGTGATTATGTCATAATAACTTATTGGCCATTAG
>NW_026289982.1:0-7179 GCF_023373465.1 Oncorhynchus keta
GAAAAGGGACAGAGTATCATAGAAACGGACTGTGATGACTTCCACTGTAATGGGCATGGGCAGTTGGGCACTGATGGCAAAAGTTGATTTCCTTGCTTGTTTATTAGAAACACCATGGATACACCACTGACCAACAGAGTGGGGAGATGGGTTTAAGGCAGCTTGGAGCACACCTCCACCAGGGTCTAAGGACAAGGGTCACACTGATATTACAGCAGGGTCAGGGTGTAGTTCAGAGGTTGACTTAAAGTGTCAGTTGAATTAGTGTCACTCACACACACACAAACACAAACACACATACACGATGCAAACACACACACATGATACAAACACACACACATGATGTAAACACACACGCACGGTACTGACATAAACTAGTGACAGTGGTCCACTGAAGCATGTGATTGACACCCTAAAGAGCTGTGCGATCACACAACCACAGCATGGGCAGCAGCTGCTTTTGTGTAGGCTCGCACCAGGGGTTCCGACAGGTAGATACCCACAAACACAAACTTCACCACCCCCAGGGCCACCTAAAAGTGGAAGCATGAAAATTCAAACACAACATAGTGTATACTTACTGTCAGTAATAGTAAGGATAAATGATCCATGATTGTCTGATTATGTGTCATAGCTCTTAAGTTGTATTGTATTGAAGCGTAGAGTAGAATATTGTCTTGTGTTGTGTTGTATTGTATTGCATTTTCTATTAGCGTCTGAACTGTTCTGTTTGTGACCTGGATGAGTCCTCCTAGGAAAGTGTTAGCAACAGCGACCTGCACCCTGTACATATTACCTCATATTACCTGTACATATTACCTCAACCAACAGGTGCCCCCGCACATTGACTCTGTACCGGTACCCCCCTGTATATAGTCTCCACATTGACTCTGTACCGGTACCCCTTGTATATAGTCTCCACATTGACTCTGTACCGGTACCCCCTGTATATAGTCTCCACATTGACTCTGTACCAGTACCCCCCTGTATATAGTCTCCACATTGACTCTGTACCGGCACTTCCTCTTGCTATAGTCTCCACATTGACTTGGTACCGGTACTTCTGTATATAGTCTCCATATTTTTTGACTGTACCGGCACTCACTGTATATATTCCCCCAAGATTGACTTGCAATGTACTTCTGTATATAGCTCTATATTGGGACTTGGCATATGTACTTTGCATATAGTCTCTGCATTGACTTTGCACTGGTACTTTAAGAGAGTTCCATTGACTTTGTACCGGTCTCTCGTATATAGTCTCCACACACTCTAACGTCCCCCCTGTATATGTTCTCAATATTGACTCTGTAACGTCCCAACCTGTATATAGTCTCCACATTGACTCTGTACCGGTACCCCCTGTATATAGTCTCCACATTGACTGTGTACCGTACCCCCCGTATATAGTCTCCACATTGACTCTGCCGGTTCCCCCTGTATATAGTCCCACATTGACTCTGTACCAGTCCCCCTGTATATAGTCTCCACATTGACTCTGTACCGGTACCCCCTATAGTATAGTCTCCACATTGACTCTGTACCGGTCCCCCCTGTATATAGATCTCAGTGACTCTCATACCGGTCCCCCTGTATATAGTCTCCACAATGACTCTGTACCGGTACCCCCCTGTATATAGCCTCCACATTGACTCTGTACCGGTCCCCCTGTGTATAGTCTTCCACATTGACTCTGTGCGGTACCCCATATAGTCTCCACATTGACTCTGTACTGCCCCCTGTATATAGCCACGTGACTCTGTACCGGTCCCCCTGTATATAGTTCCACATTGACTCTGTACGGTGCCCCCTGTATATAGTCTCCACGTGACTCTGCACCGGTCCCCTGTATATAGTCTCCACATTGACTCTGTACCGTCCCCCTGTATATAGTCTCCACAGTGACTCTGTACCGTCCCCCCTGTATATAGTCTCACATTGACTCATGTACCAGTACCCTGTATATAGCTCCCATATTGACTCTGTACGGTTCCCTGTATATAGTCTCCACATTGACTCTGTACCGGTGCCCTGTATAAAGCCTCCACATTGACTCTGTACCGGTACCCCCTGTATATAGTCTCACATTGACTCTGTACGGTCCCCCTGTATATAGTCTCCACATTGACTCTGTACCGGTCCCCCCCTGTATATAGTCTCCACATTGACTCTGTATCGGTCCCCCTGTATATAGTCTCACAATGACTCTGTACCGGTACCCCCTGTATATAGTCTCCACATTGACTCTGTGCAGTGCCCCCCCTGTATATAGTCTCCACATTGACTCTGATACAGTCCCCCTGTATATAGTCTCCACATTGACTCTGTACCGGTACCCCTGTATATAGTCTCCACATTGACTCTGTACCGGTCCCCCTGTATATAGTCTCCACATTGACTCTGTACCGTCCCCCTGTATAGTCTCCACATTGGCTCTGTGCGGTCCCCCCTGTATATAGTCTCAGATTGACTCTGTACGTTTCCCCCCTGTATATAGTCTCCACATTGACTCTAACCGGTACCCGCTGTATATAGTCTCCACATTGACTCTGTGCAGTCCCCTGTATATAGTCTCCACATTGACTCTGTACCGTACCCCCTGTATATAGTCTCCACATTGACTCTGTACCGGTACCCCCTGTATATAGTCTCCACATTGACTCTGTACCGGTACCCCCTGTATATAGTCTCATTGACTCTGTACCGGTCCCCCTGTATATAGTCTCCACGTGACTCTGTATGCCGGTCCCCCTGTATATAGTCTCCACATTGACTCTGTACCGGTACCCCCTGTATATAGTCTCCACATTGACTCTGTACCGGTACCCCCTGTATATAGTCTCCACATTGACTCTGTACCGGTACCCCCTGTATATAGTCTCCACATTGACTCTGTGCCGGTACCCCCCCTGTATATAGTCTCCACATTGACTCTGTACCGGTACCCACTGTATATAGTCTCCACATTGACTCTGTGCAGTACCCCCTGTATATAGTCTCCACATTGACTCTGTACAGGTACCCCCTGTATATAGTCTCCACATTGACTCTCTGCCAGTACCCCCTGTTTATAGTCTCCACATTGACTCTGTACCGGTCCCCCCTGTATATAGTCTCCACATTGACTCTGTACCGGTCCCCCCTGTATATAGTCTCCACATTGACTCTGTACAGTCCCCAGCCTGTATATAGTCCACATTGACTCTGCCGGTACCCCCTGTATATGGTCTCACATTGACTGTGTGCGGTACCCCCCCTGTATATAATCTCTACATTGACTCTGTGCAGGGTTCCCCCTGTATATAGTCTCCACATTGACTCTGTACCGGTCCCCCTGTATATAGTCTCTCACATTGACTCTGTGCCGGTACCCCCCTGTATATAGTCTCCACATTGACTCTGTACCGGTCCCCCTGTATATAGTCTCCACATTGACTCTGACAGTCCCCCTGTATATAGTCTCCACAATGGTACCCCCTGTATATAGTCTCCACATTGACTCTGTACCGGTCCCCCTGTATATAGTCTCACATTGACTCTGACGTGCCCCCTGTATATAGTCTCCACATTGACTCCCGGTACCCCCTGTATATAGTCTCCACATTGACTCTGTACCGGTCCCCCTGTATATAGTCTCCACATTGACTCTGTCACGGGTCCCCTGTATATAGTCTCACATAGTCTCCACATTGACTCTGTCACGGGTACCCCCTGTATATAGTCTCCACATTGACTCTGTACCGGTCCCCCTGTATATAGTCTCACATTGACTCTGTACACCGGTCCCCCTGTATATAGTCTCACATTGACTCTGCCGGTCCCCCTGTATATAGTCTCCACATTGACTCTGTACCGGTACCCCCTGTATATAGTCTCCACATTGACTCTGTGCGGTTCCCCTGTATATAGTCTCCACATTGACTCTGTACCGGTACCCCTTATAAAGCCTCCACATTGACTCTGTACCGGTACCCCCCTGTATATAGTCTCCACATTGACTCTGTACCGGTCCCCCTGTATATAAGTCTCCACATTGACTCTGTACCGGTCCCCCCTGTATATAGTCTCCACATTGACTCTGTATCGGTCCCCCTGTATATAGTCTCACAATGACTCTGTACCGGTACCCCCTGTATATAGTCTCCACATTGACTCTGTACCGGTACCCCCTGTATATAGTCTCCACATTGACTCTATACCGGTCCCCCTGTATATAGTCTCCACATTGACTCTGTGCCCGGTACCCCCTGTATATAGTCTCCACATTGACTCTGTACCGGTCCCCCTGTATATAGTCTCCACATTGACTCTGTGCCGGTCCCCCTGTATATAGTCTCCACATTGACTCTGTGCGGTCCCCCCTGTATATAGTCTCCAGATTGACTCTGTGCGGTACCCCCTGTATATAGTCTCCACATTGACTCTGTACCGGGTACCCCCTGTATATAGTCTCCACATTGACTCTGTACCAGTCCCCCTGTATATAGTCTCCACATTGACTCTGTACCGGTACCCCCCTGTATATAGTCTCCACATTGACTCTGTACCGGTACCCCCTGTATATAGTCTCCACATTGACTCTGCCGGTACCCCCTGTATATAGTCTCCACATTGACTCTGTGCCGGTCCCCCTGTATATAGTCTCCACATTGACTCTGTACCGGTCCCCCCTGTATATAGTCTCCACATTGACTCTGTACCGGTACCCCCCTGTATATAGTCTCCACATTGACTCTGTACCAGTACCCCCCTGTATATAGTCTCCACATTGACTCTGTACCGGTACCCCCTGTATATAGTCTCCACATTGACTCTGTACCGGTACCCCCCTGTATATAGTCTCCACATTGACTCTGTACCGGTACCCACTGTATATAGTCTCCACATTGACTCTGTACCGGTACCCCCCTGTATATAGTCTCCACATTGACTCTGTACAGGTACCCCCTGTATATAGTCTCCACATTGACTCTGTACCGGTACCCCCCTGTTTATAGTCTCATTGACTCTGTACCGGTCCCCCTGTATATAGTCTCCACAGTGACTCTGTACCCGGTCCCCCTGTATATAGTCTCGTGACTCTTGCCGGTCCCCAGCCTGTATATAGTCTCCACATTGACTCTGTACCGGTACCCCCTGTATATAGTCTCCCATTGACTGTGTACCGGTACCCCCCCCTGTATATAGTCTCCACATTGACTCTGTGCAGTTCCCCCCTGTATATAGTCTCACATTGACTCTGTACCGGTCCCCCTGTATATAGTCTCCACATTGACTCTGTACCGGTCCCCCCCTGTATATAGTCTCCACATTGACTCTGTACCGGTCCCCCCTGTATATAGTCTCCACATTGACTCTGTGCCCGGTCCCCCCTGTATATAGTCTCCACAATGACTCTGTACCGGTACCCCCTGTATATAGTCTCCACATTGACTCTGTACCGGTCCCCCCTGTATATAGTCTCCACATTGACTCTGTACCGGTACCCCCCTGTATATAGTCTCCACATTGACTCTGTACCGGTACCCCCTGTATATAGTCTCCACATTGACTCTGTACCGGTCCCCCTGTATATAGTCTCCACATTGACTCTGTACGGGTACCCCCCTGTATATAGTCTCCACATTGACTCTGTACCGGTCCCCCTGTATATAGTCTCCACATTGACTCTGTACCGGTCCCCCCTGTATATAGTCTCCACATTGACTCTGTACCGGTCCCCCCTGTATATAGTCTCCACATTGACTCTGTACCGGTACCCCCCTGTATATAGTCTCCACATTGACTCTGTACCGGTTCCCCCTGTATATAGTCTCCACATTGACTCTGTACCGGTACCCCCTGTATAAAGCCTCCACATTGACTCTGTACCGGTACCCCCCTGTATATAGTCTCCACATTGACTCTGTACCGGTCCCCCCTGTATATAGTCTCCACATTGACTCTGTACCGGTCCCCCCCTGTATATAGTCTCCACATTGACTCTGTATCGGTCCCCCCTGTATATAGTCTCCACAATGACTCTGTACCGGTACCCCCCTGTATATAGTCTCCACATTGACTCTGTACCGGTACCCCCTGTATATAGTCTCCACATTGACTCTGTACCGGTACCCCCCTGTATATAGTCTCCACATTGACTCTGTACCGGTCCCCCCTGTATATAGTCTCCACATTGACTCTGTACCGGTCCCCCTGTATATAGTCTCCACATTGACTCTGTACCGGTCCCCCCTGTATATAGTCTCCACATTGACTCTGTACCGGTCCCCCCTGTATATAGTCTCCAGATTGACTCTGTACCGGTACCCCCCTGTATATAGTCTCCACATTGACTCTGTACCGGTACCCCCTGTATATAGTCTCCACATTGACTCTGTACCGGTCCCCCCTGTATATAGTCTCCACATTGACTCTGTACCGGTACCCCCTGTATATAGTCTCCACATTGACTCTGTACCGGTACCCCCTGTATATAGTCTCCACATTGACTCTGTACCGGTACCCCCTGTATATAGTCTCCACATTGACTCTGTACCGGTCCCCCCTGTATATAGTCTCCACATTGACTCTGTACCGGTCCCCCCTGTATATAGTCTCCACATTGACTCTGTACCGGTACCCCCCTGTATATAGTCTCCACATTGACTCTGTACCGGTTCCCCCTGTATATAGTCTCCACATTGACTCTGTACCGGTACCCCCTGTATAAAGCCTCCACATTGACTCTGTACCGGTCCCCCCTGTATATAGCCTCCACATTGACTCTGTACCGGTCCCCCTGTATATAGTCTCCACATTGACTCTGTACCGGTCCCCCTGTATATAGTCTCCACATTGACTCTGTACCGGTCCCCCCTGTATATAGTCTCCACATTGACTCTGTACCGGTCCCCCCTGTATATAGTCTCCACATTGACTCTGTACCGGTCCCCCCTGTATATAGTCTCCACATTGACTCTGTACCGGTACCCCCCTGTATATAGTCTCCACATTGCCTCTGTACCGGTACCCCCCTTTATATAGTCTCCACATTGACTCTGTACCGGTCCCCCTGTATATAGTCTCCACATTGACTCTGTACCGGTCCCCCTGTATATAGTCTCCACATTGACTCTGTACCGGTCCCCCTGTATATAGTCTCCACATTGACTCTGTACCGGTCCCCCTGTATATAGT
>NW_026289983.1:0-5839 GCF_023373465.1 Oncorhynchus keta
GAACAGGAACGTGAGCATGCCATTCATTTAAGAGATAGATCAGGAAGCACTTCGGGTCACGTCAGTTAATCCTGCACCCTCAACAAAGTCTGATCTTGGTCAGAACAGCTGATCTTGGTCAGTACTGCCTTTTCAACGAAAAGGAGGTGGATGTATATTTTACTCTGTTTGAGCGGATTGTCACATCCCTAAAATGGCCATGAGACATTTAGTTTCTGCTCCTCCAGTATTCTTGTGCGAAAAGCTCAGAAAGCTCACTTTATCTCTTGTTCAGATGATGCCACTGTTAAAGCTGCTATCCTTCTGGTTTACAAGTTGGTCCTAGAGGCATACAGACAACAGTTCGGTGAATTATAAAAGGCAGAATCACAAAGCCATGTTGAGTTCGCAAAAAGGAACAAGTATGTCTTTTTGATCGGTGGTGTGGTTCTCAAGAGGTAAGGACCTTTAAGGATTTAAAGACACTCATACTTCGAGCGGTTCAAGAATTGCCTTCGTGAAAGAGGTTTTCTACCATTTATGAGCACAAGGATCTCACTCTTGAGAAAGCTGCAAGTCCTTATAGATGACTTTGTGTTGACACATAAAATTACCTTCACAAACAAAGCACCCAGTAGTTATCTTCATGCAAAAAGCAATCGAGGAGAAGTCCCTTCTGCAAAGGTCTCAGTCTTTTTCTACAGTGCCCAAAGATAAAGATAATATAATATGTATAATAATATATGCCATTTAGCAGACGCTTTTATCCAAAGCGACTTACAGTCATGTGTGCACTTGTTCTACGTATGGGTGGTCCCGGGAATCGAACCCACTACCCTGGCGTTACAAGCGCCATGCTCACCAACTGAGCTGCAAAACACTTTTTTACATATCCTCCAGTTTGTCATTAGTGCTGTGAGAAAGGACACATTGTCTCTCAGTGTCCTAAGTTGAAACTGAAAAATTAGAGAGAGAGAAAGGCTGTTTCTTCTTGTGGGAGCACTCCTGCTTAAGTCTGGTTGGGACTGGTGTATCTCCATGACAACATTTTGGATCAGATGTGTATTAGATTTTTTTTTTTAGATGGGTTCGTATCTATACCGAGTGGTGATTCTTAGGCAGCCCCTGTGAAGGTACACTAGGGCAGCATGTGAAGGTACACTAGGGCAGCCTGGTGAAGGTACACTAGGGCAGCCTGTGAAGGCACACTAGGCAGCCTGTGGTACACTAGGGCAGCCTGTGCTGGCAGCTGACTAGACAGCCTGCCAAGGTACACTAGAACAGCCTGTGAAGGTACACTAGGGCAGCCTCTGAGGTACACTAGGGCAGCCTCTGAAGATACACTAGGGCAGCCTGTGAAGGTACACTAGGCAGCCTGTGAAGGTACACTAGGGCAGCCTCTGAAGGTACACTAGGGCAGCCTCTGAAGATACACTAGGCAGCCTGTGAAGGTACACTAGGGCAGCCTGTGAAGGTACACTAGGGCAGCCTGTGAAGGTACACTAGGGCAGCCTGTGAAGGTACACTAGGCAGACTGTGAAGGTACACACTAGGGGCAGCCTGTGAAGGTACACTAGGGCAGCCTGTGAAGGCACACTAGGGCAGCCTGTGAAGGTACACTAGGCAGCCTGTGAAGGCACACTAGGGCAGCCTGTGAAGGTACACTAGGGCAGCCTGTGAAGGTACACTAGGGCAGCCTGTAAAGGTACACTAGGGCAGCCTGTGAAGGTACACTAGGGCAGCCTCTGAAGGTACATAGGGCAGCCTGTGAAGGTACACTAGGGCAGCCTGTGAAGGTACACTAGGGCAGCCTGTGAAGGTACACTAGGGCAGCCTGTGAAGGTACACTAGGGCAGCCTGTGAAGGTACACTAGGGCAGCCTGTCAAAGGTACACTAGGGCAGCCTGTGAAGGTACACTAGGGCAGACTGTGAAGGTACACTAGGGCAGCCTGTGAAGGTACACTAGGGCAGCCTGTGAAGGTACACTAGGGCAGCCTGTGAAGGTACACTAGGGCAGCATGTGAAGGTACACTAGGGCAGCCTGTGAAGGTACACTAGGGCAGCCTGTGAAGGTACACTAGGGCAGCATGTGAAGGTACACTAGGGCAGCCTGTGAAGGTACACTAGGGCAGCCTGTGAAGAGTACACTAGGGCAGCCTGTGAAGGTACACTAGGGCAGCCTGTGAAGGTACACTAGGGCAGCCTGTGAAGGTACACTAGGGCAGCCTGTGAAGGTACACTAGGGCAGCCTGTTAAGGTACACTAGGGCAGCCTGTGAAGGTACACTAGGGCAGCCTGTGAAGGTACACTAGGGCAGCCTGTGAAGGTACACTAGGGCAGCCTGTGAAGGTACACTAGGGCAGCCTGTGAAGGTACACTAGGGCAGCCTGTGAAGGTACACTAGGGCAGCCTGTGAAGGTACACTAGGGCAGCCTGTGAAGGTACACTAGGGCAGCCCAATCCTTCATTTTGAAGAGTGTTTTGCCTTTGTTGGTGACACTTCAACAACTGGTTACAGTGTGTTAATATACAAGGCGTGGAGATGGGTTGCATGGAAGTTACTTTTATACAATGCACAGACCAAGTCTGATCTTGTTTGTGATATCGTTGTCGTTGGAGCGAGGCCTAGCCTACTGGTGAAGGGGTCTCATTCATTTCGGGAAATTATTTGGCTGGAATGAAGGGCATGCCAAATTGTGTTGTTTGGTCAGTAATCCCAGAAGAGGAACCTGATGGGCATTACAGATTGCACCTCGCCTGTGAGTTTGCCAGTGAGAATCTGGAGCGCAAAGCGAAAATGAAAGTTTAGCACGATCGAAAGGCCAAGCCGCACCTTACGGTGTGGGCGACCACGTCCTGGTTTTATTTGTTGCCCTTTATGGGGTCACCATTGCAAGCTTGCTTATCAGGCCCCTCACCCCATAGTGGAACATGTTTATCGAGCATCTCCAAATGTTTTGTAATCTAGATTGCCTAATCGCCATCACCGTGTAGTCTGCGCAGAAAAAAATATCTGTGTCTTGTCAACATGTTGAAATCCTATTTCACCCTCTACGATTGGGTGGAGAGGTCGGTTTAAACCGGTAGTGATCTTCTGACTCAGGCCACTATAGTCTCCCTCAAGAGCACGAGGCAAGCCCCAATACACCCTGTGTCTGTGGGATGGCTGAGTAACTTGGAGATTCTAGAAAACCCTGAGGCCTTTTGGCGCACTTGTTGCACTGCTTTTAGAATATCAGGGTTTAGACTCATCTCCTTCACATAGTGTTGATCAGGCTGTTGATTGTGACCTGTGGAATGTTGTCCCACTCCTTTCAATGGCTGTGAAGTTGCTGGATATTGGCTGGAACTGGAACACGCTGTAGCACATGTTGATCCAGTGCATCCCAAACATGCTCAATCAGTGATATGTCTGGTGAATATGGAGGCTTTAAAGGCTGGGACATTTTCATATTCCAGGAATTGTATGCATATTTTATTTTTTTATTTTTTATTCATTCACCTTTATTTAACCAAGTAGGCACTTTACAATTGCGACCTGGCCAAGATAAAGAAAAGCAGTTAGAGCATACAACAACACAGAGTTACACATGGAGTAAAAACAAACATACAGTCAATAATACAGTTGAAAATGTCTATATATAATGTATAATGTGAGCAAATGACGTGAGATAAGGAGGTAGGCAAAAAATGCAATATTGGTGAAGTAAATACAATATAGCAAGTAAAATCAAATCAAAATCAAATCAAATTTATTTATATAGCCCTTCGTACATCAGCTGATATCTCAAAGTGCTGTACAGAAACCCAGCCCTAAAACCCCAAACAGCAAACAATGCAGGTGTGTAAAAGCACGGTGGCTAGGAAAAACTCCCTAGAAAGGCCAAAACCTAGGAAGAAACCTAGAGAGGAACCGGGCTATGTGGGGTGGCCAGTCCTCTTCTGGCTGTGTGCCGGTAGAGATTATAACAGAACATGACAAGATGTTCAAATGTTCATAAATGACCAGCATGGTCGAATAATAATAAGGCAGAACAGTTGAAACTGGAGCAGCAGCACAGTCAGGTGGACTGGGGACAGCAAGGAGCCTTCATGTCAGGTAGTCCTGGGGCACGGTCCTAGGGCTCAGGTCAGTTGAAACTGGAGCAGGAGCATGGCCAGGTGGACTGGGGACAGCAAGGAGTCCTCATGTCAGGTAGTCCTGGGACATGGTCCTAGGGCTCAGGTCCTCCGAGAAGAAAGAAAGAGAGAAGGAGAGAATTAGAGAACGCACACTTAGATTCACACAGGACACCGAATAGGACAGGGGAGAAGTACTCCAGATATAACAAACTGACCCTAGCCCCCGACACATAAACTACTGCAGCATAAATACTGGAGGCTGAGACAGGAGGGTCAGGAGATACTGTGGCCCCATCCGAGGACACCCCCGGACAGGGCCAAACAGGAAGGATATAACCCCACCCACTTTGCCAAAGCACATCCCCCACACCACTAGAGGATATCTTCAACCACCAACTTACCATCCTGAGACAAGGCCGAGTATAGCCCACAAGATCTCCGCCACGGTACAACCCAGGGGGGGAACCAGACAGGCCGACCACAACAGTGAATCAACCCACCCAGGTGGCACTTCCCCTCTAGGACGGCACGAGAGAGCCCCAGCAAGCCAGTGACTCAGCCCCGTGAACAGGGTTAGAGGCAGAGAATCCCAGTGGAAGAGGGAACCGGCCAGGCAGAGACAGCAAGGGCGGTTCGTTGCTCCAGAGCCTTTCCGTTCACCTTCCCACTCCTGGGCCAGACTACACTCAATCATATGACCCACTGAAGAGATGGAGTCTTCAGTAAAGACTTAAAGGTTGAGACCGAGTTTGCGTCTCTGACATGGGTAGGCAGATCCGTTCCATAAAAATGGAGCTCTATAGGAGAAAGCCCTGCCTCCAGCTGTTTGCTTAGAAATTTAGGGACAATTAGGAGGCCACCGTCTTGTGACCGTAGCGTACGTGTAGGTATGTATGGGCAGGACCAAATCAGAGAGGTAGGTAGAACGAAGCCCATGTAATGCTTTGTAGGTTAGCTAGTAAAACTGGAATCAGCCCTGCTTTGACAGGAAGCCAGTGTAGAGAGGCTAGCACTGGAGTAATATGATCAAATTTTTTGGTTCTAGTCAGGATTCTAGCAGCCGTATTTAGCACTAACTGAAGTTTATTTAGTGCTTTATCCGGGTAGCCGGAAAATAGAGCATTGCAGTAGTCTAACCTAGAAGTGACAAAAGCATGGATTAATTTTTCTGCATCATTTTGGACAGAAAGTTTCTGATTTTTGCAATGTTACGTAGATGGAAAAAAAGCTGTCCTCGAAATGGTCTTGATATGTTCTTCAAAGAGAGATCAGGGTCCAGAGTAACGCTTGAGGTCCTTACAGTTTTACCAGACGACTGTACAACCATTAAGATTAATTGTCAGATTCAACAGAAGAAGATCTCTTTGTTTCTTGGGACCTAGAACAAGCATCTCTGTTTTGTCCGAGTTTAATAGTAGAAAGTTTGCAGCCATCCACTTCCTTATGTCTGAAAACACATGCTTCTAGCGAGGGCAATTTTAAGGCTTCACCATGTTTCATTGAAATGACAGCTGTGTGTCATCTGCATAGCAGTGAAAGTTTACATTATGTTTTCGAATAACATCCCCAAGAGGTAAAATATATAGTGAAAACAATAGTGGTCCTAAAACAGAACCTTGAGGAACACCGAAATGTACAGTTGATTTGTCAGAGGACAAACCATTACAGAGACAAACTGATATCTTTCCGACAGATAAGATCTAAAACACTGGAATGGTAGATTTGCAGTGGAAGAAT
>NW_026289984.1:0-9069 GCF_023373465.1 Oncorhynchus keta
CTCTACTAACTAACCCAGTGTTGTCTCAGTCTATAATCTAACTACTAACTAACTAACTAACTAATCCAGTGTTGTCTCAGTCACATCTCTACTACTAATTCAATTCAACCTAGTAAGGTTCGTCACATCTCTACTAACTAACTAACTAACTCAGTCAACTAACTAACTAACTAACTAACCCAGTGTTGTCTCAGTCACATCTCTCTACTAACTAACTAACCACTAACTAACTAACTAACTAACTAACTAACCCAGTGTTGTTGTCTCTACTAACTAACTAATCTCAACTAACCAATTCAACCCAGTGTTGTCTCAGTCACATCTCTACTAAACTCAACCCAGTGTTGTCTCAGTCACATCTCTACTAACTAACCCAGTGTTGTCTCAGTCACATCTCTACTAACTAAACCCAGTGTTGTCTCAGTCACATCTCTACTAACTAAACCCAGTGTTGTCTCTGTCACATTTCTACTAACAAACTCCAGTGTTGTCTCAGTCATCTCTACTAACTAACCCAGTGTTGTCTCAGTCACATCTCTCTACTAACAAACCCAGTGTTGTCTCAGTCATCTTCTCTACTAATTCAATTGTTGTCTCAATTCACATCTTCCATTTCAACTAACTCCAGTGTTGTCTCAGTCACATCTCTACTAACTAACCCAGTGTTGTCTCAGTCACATCTCTACTAACTAAAACCCAGTGTTGTCTCAGTCACATCTCTACTAACTAACCCAGTGTTGTCTCAGTCACATCTTTCTCTACTAACTAACCCAGTGTTGTCTCAGTCACATCTCTACTAACTAAACCAGTGTTGTCTCAGTCACATCTCTTCTAACTACTAACTAAACCAGTGTTGTCTCAGTCACATCTCTACTAACTAACCCAGTGTTGTCTCAGTCACATCTCTACTAACCTAGTGTTGTTTGTCACATCTAACTAACTAAAACCAGTGTTGTCTCAGTCACATCTTTCTCTCTACTAACTAACCCAGTGTTGTCTCAGTCACATCTCTACTAACTAACCCAGTGTTGTCTCAGTCACATCTTCTCTACTAACTAACCCAGTGTTGTCTCAGTCAATCTCTACTAACTAACCCAGTGTTGTCTCAGTCACAGTCACTCTCTACTAACTAAAACCAGTGTTGTCTCAGTCACATAACTAAACCAGTGTTGTTCAGTCACTATCTCTACTAACTAACTAACTACTAACTAAAACCAGTGTTGTCTCAGTCACATCTCTACTAACTAACCCAGTGTTGTCTCAGTCATATCTCTACTCCAGTGTTGTCTCAGTCACATCTCTACTAACTAACCCAGTGTTGTCTCAGTCTACTAATCAGTGTTGTCAGTCTTCTCCTAACCCACTAACTAACCCAGTGTTGTCTCAGTCACATCTCTCTACTAACTAACCCAGTGTTGTCTCAGTCACATCTCTCTACTAACTAACCCAGTGTTGTCTCAGTCACATCTCTAACTAACTAACTAACCCAGTGTTGTCTCAGTCACATCTCTACTAACTAAACCAGTGTTGTCTCAGTCACATCTTCTACTAACTAACCCAGTGTTGTCTCAGTCACATCTCTCTACTAACTAACCCAGTGTTGTCTCAGTCACATCTCTACTAACTAAACCAGTGTTGTCTCAGTCACATCTCTACTAACTAACCCAGTGTTGTCTCAGTCATATAACTCTCTACTAACTAACCCAGTGTTGTCTCAGTCACATCTCTCTACTAACTAACCCAGTGTTGTCTCAGTCACATCTCTACTAACTAACCCAGTGTTGTCTCAGTCACATCTCTACTAACTAACCCAGTGTTGTCTCAGTCACATCTCTACTAACTAACCCAGTGTTGTCTCAGTCACATCTCTACTAACTAAACCAGTGTTGTCTC
Source organism: Oncorhynchus keta (assembly GCF_023373465.1). Lineage (NCBI taxonomy): Eukaryota > Metazoa > Chordata > Actinopteri > Salmoniformes > Salmonidae > Oncorhynchus > Oncorhynchus keta. The sequence goes on from NW_026289984.1 coordinate 1,894, forward strand.
AGTCATATCTCTCTACTAACTAACCCAGTGTTGTCTCAGTCACATCTTTCTACTAACTAACTAACTAACCCAGTGTTGTCTCAGTCACATTCTACTAACTCAGTCACATCTTCTACTAACTAACCCAGTGTTGTCTCAGTCACATCTCTCTACTAACTAACCCAGTGTTGTCTCAGTCACATCTCTACTAACTAAACCAGTGTTGTCTCAGTCACATCTCTCTACTAACTAAAACCCAGTGTTGTCTCAGTCACATCTCTACTAACTAACCCAGTGTTGTCTCAGTCACATCTTTTCTACTACAAACTAACCCTAACTGTTGTCTCAAGTAGTGTTGTTTCAGTCACATCTCTACTAACTCAACCCAGTGTTGTCTCAGTCACATCTCTCTACAACTAAAACCAGTGTTGTCTCAGTCGATTCTACTAACTAACTAACTAACTAACCCAGTGTTGTCTCAGTCACATCTCTACTAACTAACCCAGTGTTGTCTCAGTCACATTCTTCTCTAACTAACTAACCCAGTGTTGTCTCAGTCACATCTCTACTAACTAAACCAGTGTTGTCTCAGTCACATCTCTCTACTAACTAACCCAGTGTTGTCTCAGTCACATCTCTCTACTAACTAAACCAGTGTTGTCTCAGTCACATCTCTACTAACTAAACCACAGTCACACTCTACTAACTAACCCAACTAAGTCTAACTAACTAACTAACCCAGTGTTGTCTCAGTCACATCTCTCTACTAACTAACCCAGTGTTGTCTCAGTCACATCTCTCTACTAACTAACCCAGTCTTGTTTGTCACATCTCTCTACTAACTAAACCAGTGTTGTCTCAGTCACATCTTTCTACTAACTAACTAACAAACTAACTAACCCAGTCTTGTTTGTCACATCTCTACTAACTAAACCAGTGTTGTCTCAGTCACATCTCTACTAACTAACCCAGTCTTGTTTGTCACATCTCTCTACTAACTAAAACCAGTGTTGTCTCAGTCACATCTCTACTAACTAACCCAGTGTTGTCTCAGTCACATCTCTACTAACTAACCCAGTGTTGTCTCAGTCACATCTTTCTACTCTACTAACTAACCCAGTGTTGTCTCAGTCACATCTCTACTAATCTACAACCCAGTGTTGTCTCAGTCACATTCTCTACTAACTAACCCAGTGTTGTCTCAGTCACATTCTACTAACTCTAAAACCAGTGTTGTCTCAGTCACATCTCTCAATTCAACTAACTAACTAACTAACTAACTAACTAACCCAGTGTTGTCTCAGTCACATCTCTCTACTAACTAACCCAGTGTTGTCTCAGTCACATCTTCTACTAACTAACCCAGTGTTGTCTCAGTCACATCTCTACTACCTAACCCAGTGTTGTCTCAGTCACATCTTCTACTAACTAACCCAGTGTTGTCTCAGTCACATTCTCTACTAACTAACCCAGTGTTGTCTCAGTCACATCTCTACTAACTAACCCAGTGTTGTCTCAGTCACATCTCTACTAACTAACCCAGTGTTGTCTCAGTCACATCTCTACTAACTAACCCAGTGTTGTCTCAGTCACATCTCTCTACTAACTAACCCAGTGTTGTCTCAGTCACATCTCTCTACTAACTAACCCAGTGTTGTCTCAGTCACATCTCTACTAACTAACCCAGTGTTGTCTCAGTCACATCTCTACTAACTAACCCAGTGTTGTCTCAGTCACATTCTCTACTAACTAACCCAGTGTTGTCTCAGTCACATCTCTACTAACTAACCCAGTGTTGTCTCAGTCACATCTCTACTAACTAACCCAGTGTTGTCTCAGTCACATTCTACTAACTAACCCAGTGTTGTCTCAGTCACATCTCTCTACTAACTAACCCAGTGTTGTCTCAGTCACATCTCTACTAACTAACCCAGTGTTGTCTCAGTCACATCTCTACTAACTAACCCAGTGTTGTCTCAGTCACATCTTTCTACTAACTAAACCAGTGTTGTCTCAGTCACATCTCTCTACTAACTAACCCAGTGTTGTCTCAGTCATATCTCTCTACTAACTAACCCAGTGTTGTCTCAGTCACATCTTTCTACTAACTAACTAACTAACTAACTAACTAACTAACTAACTAACTAACCCAGTGTTGTTTCAGTCACATCTCAACTAACTAATTACTAACTAACCCAGTGTTGTCTCAGTCACATCTTCTACTAACTAAACCAGTGTTGTCTCAGTCACATCTCTCTACTAACTAAACCAGTGTTGTCTCAGTCACATCTCTCTACTAACTAACCCAGTGTTGTCTCAGTCACATCTTTCTACTAACTAACTAACTAACTAACTAACTAACTAACTAACTAACTAACCCAGTGTTGTCTCAGTCACATCTCTACTACCTAACCCAGTGTTGTCTCAGTCACATCTACTAACTAACCCAGTCTAACTACTAACCCAGTGTTGTCTCAGTCACACTTCTCTACTAACTAACCCAGTGTTGTCTCAGTCACATCTCTCTACTAACTAACCCAGTGTTTGTCTCAGTCACATCTCTACTAACTAACCCAGTGTTGTCTCAGTCACATCTCTACTAACTAACCCAGTGTTGTCTCAGTCACATCTACTCTACTAACTAAACCAGTGTTGTCTCAGTCACATCTCTCTACTAACTAACCCAGTGTTGTCTCAGTCACATCTCTACTAACTAACCCAGTGTTGTCTCAGTCACATCTCTACTAACTAAACCAGTGTTGTCTCAGTCACATCTCTACTAACTAAACCAGTGTTGTCACATCGCTCTACTAACTAAACCAGTGTTGTCTCATCTCTCTACTAACTAACCCAGTGTTGTCTCAGTCACATCTCTCTACTAACTAACCCAGTGTTGTCTCAGTCACATCTCTACTAACTACTAACTAACCCAGTGTTGTCTCAGTCACATCTCTCTACTAACTAAACCAGTGTTGTCTCAGTCACATCTCTACTAACTAACCCAGTGTTGTCTCAGTCACATCTCTCTACTAACTAACCCAGTGTTGTCTCAGTCACATCTCTCTACTAACTAAACCAGTGTTGTCTCAGTCACATCTCTACTAACTAACCCAGTGTTGTCTCAGTCACATCTTTCTACTAACTCACCCAGTCAAGAAATTGGGGAGACAAAGGGGGTATAAATAAAATATATACCTTTACATAAGTATTCGTGAACATTTGCATTTTTCTCCACTCACCTTTTAAAAACATATATTATACTATGATTTGAATAAGAAGTGTGGATTGTAATGATGAACAGTATGAATGTGAGAGTGGAATAGATATACCATCTGGTATCTTTCTGCTCTGCCAGGCTGTTCTGAAGAAGAGGGACAACGTCCAGGCAGAATATGAGGCCAAACTGGAAGCTGCTGCGCTCCGGAAAGAAGAGAGACCAACAGCCAAGGTTAGTCTAGTCAACACTCAATGGGCCTTCGCCAAAAGTAGTGTACTATATAGGGGGATAGGGTGCCATTTTGAGATCCATAGGAGCCTACAGCAATGTCCCTACACCAGTTACCCGAACACAGACAAGCGTAAACTTAGACAGCTTAGTTTAATAGCAGGTCATACAACTAATAAGTACACGTTTTTCTGTGTCTGGTTGGATGAATCACTTTTCCTCATAGCGACAGTAGCTAATGAAGAATGTGACATTCCTGAGCAGGCAAGCAACAAGTGTAGTTGACAGTGGTACAGTGGTAATGATCCAGTGCTAATTCTGTACTAAGTCAATGCTAATGCTAATGATCTAGGCTTGCACTAAGTCAATGCGAATTCTAATGATCGAGGCTTGCACTAAGTCAATGCTAATGCTAATGATCTTGGCTTGCACTAAATCAGAGGCTTATGCTAATGATCGAGGCTTGCACTAAGTCAATGCTAATTCTAATGATCGAGGCTTGCACTAAGTCAATGCTAATGCTAATGATCTTGGCTTGCACTAAATCAGAGGCTTATGCTAATGATCGAGGCTTGCACTAAGTCAATGCTAATTCTAATGATCGAGGCTTGCACTAAATCAGAGGCTAATGCTAATGATCTAGGCTTGCACTAAGTCAATGCTAATACTAATGATCTAGGCTTTTTCCCCAACCATTCCTTTAGCCCTTTTTAGCGTAGTGCTATGCCCATTGAAGCAGACTCCAAGCAGAGCCACATGTCCATAAAGCCTTGCTTCGAGCGCTACAGTGTGTGTCCCTAGCAGTTTACCCATAGTGCCTTGCTTCGAGCGCTGCGTTATGTGTCCCTAGCAGTTTACCCATACTCCCATGCTTATTTCTGTTAGTTCTGTTCCCTGTCCTCTCTACAGCAGGTGCTTAGTTCTGTCCCCTGTCCTCTCTACAGCAGGTGCTTAGTTCTGTCCCCTGTCCTCTCTACAGCAGGTGCTTAGTTCTGTTCCCTGTCCCTCTACAGCAGGTACTTAGTTCTGTCCCCTGTCCTTCTACAGCAGGTACTTAGTTCTGTTCCCTGTCCCTCTACAGCAGGTGCTTAGTTCTGTCGCCTGTCCTCTCTACAGCAGGTGCTTAGTTCTGTCCCCCTGTCCTCTCTACAGCAGGTGCTTAGTTCTGTCCCCTGTCCTCTCTACAGCAGGTGCTTAGTTCTCTGTCCCCTGTCCTCTACAGCAGGTACTTAGTTCTGTCCTCTGTCTCAGCAGGTGCTTAGTTATGTCTCCTCGTCCTCTCTACAGCAGGTGCTTAGTTCTGTTCCCTGTCCCCTCTCTACAGCAGGTGCTTAGTTCTGTTCCCTGTCCTCTCTACAGCAGGTGCTTAGTTCTGTCCCCTGTCCTCTACAGCAGGTGCTTAGTTCTTGTCCTCTACAGCAGGTGCTTAGTTCTGTCCCCTGTCCTCTCTACAGCAGGTGCTTAGTTCTGTCCCCTGTCCTCTCTACAGCAGGTGCTTAGTTCTGTCCCCTGTCCTCTCTACAGCAGGTGCTTAGTTATGTTCCCTGTCCTCTCTACAGCAGGTGCTTATTTCTGTCCCCTGTCCTCTCTACAGCAGGCGCTTAGTTCTGTCCTCTCTACAGCAGGTGCTTAGTTCTGTTCCCTGTCCTCTCTACAGCAGGTGCTTAGTTCTGTTCCCTGTCCTCTCTACAGCAGGTGCTTAGTTCTGTCCCCTCTCTACAGCAGGTGCTTAGTTCTGTCCCCTGTCCTCTCTACAGCAGGTGCTTAGTTCTGTCCCCTGTCCTCTCTACAGCAGGTACTTAGTTCTGTCCCCTGTCCTCTACAGCAGGTACTTAGTTCTGTCCCCTGTCCTCTCTCCAGCAGGTGCTTAGTTATGTCCCCTGTCCTCTCTACAGCAGGTGCTTAGTTCTGTTCCCTGTCCCCTCTCTACAGCAGGTGCTTAGTTCTGTTCCCTGTCCCCTCTCTACAGCAGGTGCTTAGTTCTGTCCCCTGTCCTCTCTACAGCAGGTGCTTAGTTCTGTCCTCTCTACAGCAGGTGCTTAGTTCTGTTCCCTGTCCTCTCTACAGCAGGTGCTTAGTTCTGTCCCCTGTCCTCTCTACAGCAGGTGCTTAGTTCTGTCCCCTGTCCTCTCTACAGCAGGTGCTTAGTTCTGTTCCCTGTCCTCTCTACAGCAGGTACTTAGTTCTGTCCCCTGTCCTCTCTACAGCAGGTGCTTAGTTCTGTCCCCTGTCCTCTCTACAGCAGGTACTTAGTTCTGTCCCCTGTCCTCTCTCCAGCAGGTACTTAGTTCTACCCCTGTCCTCTCTACAGCAGGTGCTTAGTTCTGTTCCCTGTCCCCTCTCTACAGCAGGTGCTTAGTTCTGTCCCCTGTCCTCTCTACAGTAGGTGCTTAGTTCTGTCCCCTGTCCTCTCTACAGTAGGTGCTTAGTTCTGTCCCCTGTCCTTTCTACAGCAGGTGCTTAGTTCTGTCCCCTGTCCTCTCTACAGCAGGTGCTTAGTTCTGTTCCCTGTCCTCTCTACAGAAGGTGCTTAGTTCTGTCCCCTCTCTACAGCAGGTACTTAGTTCTGTTCCCTGTCCTCTCTACAGCAGGTACTTAGTTCTGTCCCCTGTCCTCTCTCCAGCAGGTGCTTAGTTCTGTTCCCTGTCCTCTCTACAGCAGGTGATTAGTTCTGTTCCCTGTCCTCTCTACAGCAGGTGCTTAGTTCTGTCCCCTGTCCTCTCTACAGCAGGTGCTTAGTTCTGTTCCCTGTCCTCTCTACAGCAGGTGCTTAGTTCTGTCCCCTGTCCTCTCTACAGCAGGTGCTTAGTTCTGTCCCCTGTCCTCTCTACAGTCGGTGCTTAGTTCTGTCCCCTGTCCTCTCTACAGCAGGTGCTTAGTTCTGTTCCCTGTCCTCTCTACAGCAGGTGCTTAGTTCTGTCCCCCTCTCTACAGCAGGTACTTAGTTCTGTCCCCTGTCCTCTCTACAGCAGGTGCTTAGTTCTGTCCCCTGTCCTCTCTACAACAGGTACTTAGTTCTGTCCCCTGTCCTCTCTCCAGCAGGTGCTTAGTTCTGTTCCCTGTCCTCTCTACAGCAGGTGATTAGTTCTGTTCCCTGTCCTCTCTACAGCAGGTGCTTAGTTCTGTTCCCTGTCCTCTCTATAGCAGTTACTTAGTTATGTTCTCTGTCCTCTCTACAGCTGGTACTTAGTTATGTTCCCTGTCCTCTCTACAGCAGGTACTTCGTTCTGTTCCCTGTCCTCTCTACAGCAGGTGCTTAGTTCTGTCCCCTGTCCCCTCTCTCCAGCAGGTACTTAGTTCTGTCCCCTGTCCCTCTCTCCAGCAGGTACTTAGTTCTGTCCCCTGTCCTCTCTACAGCAGGTGCTTAGTTATGTTCCCTGTCCTCTCTACAGCAGGTGCTTAGTTCTGTCCCCTCTGTACAGCAGGTGCTTAGTTCTGTTCCCTGTCCTCTCTACAGCAGGTGCTTAGTTCTGTTCCCTGTCCTCTCTACTGCAGGTGCTTAGTTCTGTCCCCTGTCCTCTCTACAGCAGGTACTCAGTTCTGTCCTCTCTACAGCAGGTGCTTAGTTCTGTCCCCTCTCTACAGCAGGTGCTTAGTTCTGTCCCCTCTCTACAGCAGGTGCTTAGTTCTGTCCCTCTCTACAGCAGGTGCTTAGTTCTGTCCCCTCTCTACAGCAGGTGCTTAGTTCTGTCCCCTCTCTACAGCAGGTGCTTAGTTCTGTCCCCTGTCCTCTCTACAGCAGGTGCTTAGTC
>NW_026289985.1:0-12780 GCF_023373465.1 Oncorhynchus keta
CTCCATACATCCTCCATGCACATCCCTCCATGTCATCCCTCCATATCATCCCTCCATGTCATCCCTCCATATCATCCCTCCATGTCATCCCTCCATGTCATCCCTCCATATCATCCCTCCATCACATCCCTCCATGTCATCCCTCCATATCATCCCTCCATGTCATCCCTCCATATCATCCCTCCATGTCATCCCTCCATGTCATCCCTCCATGTCATCCCTCCATGTCATCCCTCCATCACATCCCTCCCTGTCATCCCTCCATCACATCCCTCCATGTCATCCCTCCATGTCATCCCTCCATGTCATCCCTCCGTGTCATCCCTCCATATCATCCCTCCATCATCATCCCTCCATGTCATCCCTCCATCACATCCCTCCATGTCATCCCTCCATCATCATCCCTCCATGTCATCCCTCCATCACATCCCTCCATGTCATCCCTCCATCTCATCCCTCCATGTCATCCCTCCGTGTCATCCCTCCATCACATCCCTCCATGTCATCCCTCCATGTCATCCCTCCATGTCATCCCTCCATATCATCCCTCCATCACATCCCTCCGTGTCATCCCTCCATCACATCCCTCCGTGTCATCCCTCCATGTCATCCCTCCGTGTCATCCCTCCGTGTCATCCCTCCATGTCATCCCTCCATGTCATCCCTCCATCACATCCCTCCATCACATCCCTCCATCACATCCCTCCGTGTCATCCCTCCGTGTCATCCCTCCGTGTCATCCCTCCGTGTCATCCCTCCGTGTCATCCCTCCGTGTCATCCCTCCGTGTCATCCCTCCGTGTCATCCCTCCATCACATCCCTCCGTGTCATCCCTCCGTGTCATCCCTCCATGTCATCCCTCCATGTCATCCCTCCATATCATCCCTCCATGTCATCCCTCCATATCATCCCTCCATCTCATCCCTCCGTGTCATCCCTCCATCTCATCCTCTGTGTCATCCCTCCAGTGTCATCCCTCCAGTGTCATCCCTCCATCACGTGCCCTCCATGTCATCCCTCCATTCCTCACATCCCTACGTGTCATCCTCCATCACATCCCTCCGTGTCATCCACCATCACATCCCTCCGTGTCATCCTCCATCACATCCTCCGTGTCATCCCTCCGTGTCATCCCTCCGTGTCATCCTCAAAGTGTCATCCCTCCGTGTCATCCTGCCGTGTCATCACTCCTGTCATCTCTCCGTTCATCCTCCATCATCCTCCGTAATCTGTTTCCTCTCATCCACGTCCTCAGGTGTCGTCCCTCCATCCCTCCATCGTGCCTTCGGGTCATCCCTCCATCACGTCCTCCATGTCATCCTCAAGTGTCATCCCTCCATCACATCCTCCATGTCAACCTCCATCTCGTCCCCTCCATCCCTCCATCTCAATCCCTGACTTGTCATCCCCTTCATGTCATCCCTCCGTCAATGTCCATGCGTGTCATCCCTCATCACATCCTCATGTCATCCCTCCATCACATCCTCATCATCCCTCCATCCTCATCCTCAAGTGTCATCCTCCGTGTCATCCCTCCATGTCCGTCCTCCGTGTCATCTCCATGTCATCCCTCCATGTCATCCCTCCGTGTCATCCTCCATCACATCCCTCCATGTCATCCCTCCATCATCCCTCCATCTCATCCACTCAGGTATCATCCCTCCATCAATAGATCTGTGTCATCCCTCTGTGTCATCCACTCAGGTGTCATCCCTCCGTGTCATCCTCCGTGTCATCCCTCCATGTCATCCTCCGTAATCGTCCCTCCATCCCTCCATGTCATCCCTCCATGTCATCCCTCCATGTCATCCTCCCTCAGGTGTCGTCCACTCCCTCATCCTCCATGTCATCCCCTCCGTGTCATCCCTCCGTGTCATCCCTCAGGTGTCACATCGTCGTCCATCTCATCCCTCCATCACATCATCCCTCCATTATCCCCTCAAGTGTCATCCTCCATGTCATCCCTCCATCTCATCCATCTGTGTCAATCCTCCATGTATCGTCCCTCCATGTCATCCCTCCCATCTCATCCCTCCATGTCACATCCCAGGTGTCATCCCTCCGTGTCATCCCACATCCCTCCATCACGTCCTCCGTCCCTCTGTGTCATCCCTCCCATGTCATCCCTCCCCATCCCTCCGTGTCATCCTCCAGCGTTTCTCGTCCCTCCGTGTCATCCTCCATCTAATCCTGCCATCAAATCCCTCAGGTGTCATCCCTCCCCACAGGCGTTTCTACGTGGCGTCGTCTCGTCAGTTGAGCGTCTGAGTCGGTCAGTCGCTCCCGGTCTACACACACTTCAGAGGCGTTGCTGGGCGCCAGCGTCATCCGAGCCTTTGGGAGCAGGAACGCTTCATCAGGGAAAGTGACGGTGAGTTGACCACAACCAGAAAACATACTACCCCAGCATCGTAGCCAACCGGTGAGGAGCGCGGTCACCACTGCGCGCACCTTTATTGGTTGAATCAATAAGTCATGTTGAGATATAAAATATTTTAAAAGCAAAATCCAAACTAATGAGACCTGGTCAACATTTATAGCAGGTACTATTAACATTCACCTGCGTCACAGGTTTGTAGGGAACTGTGCCGTAATGTCTCTAATATCTCTGTGTGTTGTAGGTGGCTGGCGGTGCGTCTGTTTGTAGGGAACTGTGCCGTAATGTCTCTAATATCTCTGTGTTGTAGGTGGCTGGCGGTGCGTCTGGAGTTTTGTAGGAACTGTACCGTAATGTCTCTAATATCTCTGTGTTGTAGGTGGCTGGCGGTGCGTCTGGAGGGAACCAGCCGTAATGTTTCTAATATCTCTGTGTGTTGTAGGTGGCTGGCGGTGCGTCTGGAGTTTGTAGGGAACTGTGCCATGTGTCTCTAATATCTCTGTGTTGTAGGTGGCTGGCGGAGCGTGGAGTTGGGAGGGAACCGTCATGCCGTAATGTCTCTAATATCTCTGTGTTGTAGGTGGCTGGCGGTGCGTCTGGAGTTTGTAGGGAACTGTACCGTGATGTCTCTAATATCTCTGTGTTGTAGGTGGCTGGGCGGTGCGTCTGGAGTTTGAGGGAACGGTACCGTAATGTCTCTAATATCTCTGTGTGTTGTAGGTGGCTGGCGGTGCGTCTGGAGGAACTGTACCGTAATGTCTCTAATATCTGTGTGTTGTAGGTGGCTGGCGGTGCGTCTGGAGGGAACTGTACCGTAATGTCTCTAATATCTCTCTGTGTTGTAGGTGGCTGGCGGGTGCGTCTGGAGTTTGTAGGGAACTGTACCGTAATGTTTCTAATATCTCTGTGTTGTAGGTGGCTGGCGGTGCGTCTGGAGTTTGTAGGGAACTGTACCGTGATGTTTCTAATATCTCTGTGTTGTAGGTGGCTGGCGGTGCGTCTGGAGTTTGTAGGGAACTGTACCGTAATGTTTCTAATATCTCTGTGTTGTAGGTGGCTGGCGGTGCGTCTGGAGTTTGTAGGGAACTGTACCGTAATGTTTCTAATATCTCTGTGTTGTAGGTGGCTGGCGGTGCGTCTGGAGTTTGTAGGGAACTGTATCGTAATGTTGCTGCTCTGTTTGCTGTGATGGCCAGAGAGAGCCTCAGCCCTGGGATCATGGGCCTGTCCATCTCATATGCACTACAGGTCAGTACCGTGTGTGTGTGTGTGTGTCTGGTGTTTGTGTGTGTGTGTGTGTTTGTGTGTGTGTGCTGTGTGTGTGTGTGTGTGTGTGTGTGTGTGTGTGTGTGTGTGTGTGTGTGTGTGTGTGTGTGTGTGTGTGTGTGTGGTTTCATTTTTTAAAAAACGGTTTAGTTTCACAGCCGATTCATTGGGTACCCCCTCCCTCCCTCCCCAAAAACAGGCAGTGATGAATGAGGATCTTCAAGTTAAAGATGGTCCTCCATGTTGTTTAAAGTCAGTCCTGAGAGCCCAGGTTGTTTAACCCAGTCAGTCCTGAGAGCCCAGGTTGTTTAACTCACTGAGAGCCCAGGTTGTTTAACCCTGTCAGTCCTGAGAGCCCAGGTTGTTAAAGCCCCTTAACCCTGTCAGTCCTGAGAGCCCAGGTTGTTTAACCCTGTCAGTCCTGAGAGCCCAGGTTGTTTAACCCTGTCAGTCCTGAGAGCCCAGGTTGTTTAAGCCTGTCAGTCCTGAGAGCCCAGGTTGTTTAACCCTGTCAGTCCTGAGAGCCCAGGTTGTTTAACCCTGTCAGTCCTGAGAGCCCAGGTTGTTTAACCCAGTCAGTCCTGTCAGTCCTGAGAGCCCAGGTTGTTTAACCCTGTCAGTCCTGAGAGCCCAGGTTGTTTAACCCTGTCAGTCCTGAGAGCCCAGGTTGTTTAACCCTGTCAGTCCTGAGAGCCCAGGTTGTTTAACCCTGTCAGTCCTGAGCCCTGTCAGTCCTGAGAGCCCAGGTTGTTTAACCCTCAGTCCTGAGCCCACCTGTCCTGAGAGCCCAGGTTGTTTAACCCTGTCAGTCCTGAGAGCCCAGGTTGTTTAACCCTGTCAGTCCTGAGAGCCCAGGTTGTTTAACCCTGTCAGTCCTGAGAGCCCAGGTTGTTTAACCCTGTCAGTCCTGAGAGCCCAGGTTGTTTAACCCTGTCAGTCCCTGAGAGCCCAGGTTGTTTAACCCTGTCAGTCCTGAGAGCCCAGGTTGTTTAACCCTGGTCGGTCCTGAGAGCCCAGGTTGTTTAACCCTGTCAGTCCTGAGAGCCCAGGTTGTTTAACCCTGTCAGTCCTGAGAGCCCAGGTTGTTTAACCCTGTCAGTCCAGAGCCCAGGTTGTTTAACCCGTCAGTCCTGAGAGCTCAGGTTGTTTAACCCTGTCAGTCCTGGAGAGCCCAGGCTGTTTAACCCTGTCAGTCCTGAGAGCCCAGGTTGTTTAACCCTGTCAGTCCTGAGAGCCCAGGTTGTTTAACCTGTCAGTCCTGAGAGCCCAGGTTGTTTAACCCTGTCAGTCCTGAGAGCCCAGGTTGTTTAACCCCGTCAGTCCTGAGAGCCCAGGTTGTTTAACCCTGTCAGTCCTGAGAGCCCAGGTTGTTTAACCCTGTCAGTCCTGGAGAGCCCAGGTTGTTTAACCCTGTCAGTCCTGAGAGCCCAGGTTGTTTAACCCTGTCAGTCCTGAGAGCCCAGGTTGTCAGTCCTGGAGAGCCCAGGTTGTTTAACCCTGTCAGTCCTGAGAGCCCAGGTTGTTTAACCCTTGGAACCCTATCAGTCCTGAGAGCCCAGGTTGCTTAATCCCCATCAGTCCTGAGAGCCCAGGTTGTTAACCCTGTCAGTCCTGAGAGCCCAGGTTGTTTAACCCTGTCAGTCCTGAGAGCCCAGGTTGTTTAACCCTGTCAGTCCTGAGAGCCCAGGTTGTTTAACTCCTGTCAGTCCTGAGAGCCCAGGTTGTTTAACCCTGTCAGTCCTGAGAGCCCAGGTTGTTTAACCCTGTCAGTCCTGAGAGCCCAGGTTGTTTAACCCTGTCAGTCCTGAGAGCCCAGGTTGTTTAACCCTGTCAGTCCTGAGAGCCCAGGTTGTTTAACCCTGTCAGTCCTGAGAGCCCAGGTTGTTTAACCCTGTCAGTCCTGAGAGCCCAGGTTGTTTAACCCTGTCAGTCCTGAGAGCCCAGGTTGTTTAACCCTGTCAGTCCTGAGAGCCCAGGTTGTTTAACCCTGTCAGTCCTGAGAGCCCAGGTTGTTTAACCCTGTCAGTCCTGAGAGCCCAGGTTGTTTAACCCTGTCAGTCCTGAGAGCCCAGGTTGTTTAACCCTGTCAGTCCTGAGAGCCCAGGTTGTTTAACCCTGTCAGTCCTGAGAGCCCAGGTTGTTTAACCCTGTCAGTCCTGAGAGCCCAGGTTGTTTAACCCTGTCAGTCCTGAGAGCCCAGGTTGTTTAACCCTGTCAGTCCTGAGAGCCCAGGTTGTTTAACCCTGTCAGTCCTGAGAGCCCAGGTTGTTTAACCCTGTCAGTCCTGAGAGCCCAGGTTGTTTAACCCTGTCAGTCCTGAGGCAGGTTGTTTAACCCTGTCAGTCCTGAGAGCCCAGGTTGTTTAACCCTGTCAGTCCTGAGAGCCCAGGTTGTTTAACCCTGTCAGTCCTGAGAGCCCAGGTTGTTTAACCCTGTCAGTCCTGAGAGCCCAGGTTGTTTAACCCTGTCAGTCCTGAGAGCCCAGGTTGTTTAACCCTGTCAGTCCTGAGAGCCCAGGTTGTTTAACCCTGTCAGTCCTGAGAGCCCAGGTTGTTTAACCCTGTCAGTCCTGAGAGCCCAGGTTGTTTAACCCATGTCAGTCCTGAGAGCCCAGGTTGTTTAACCCTGTCAGTCCTGAGAGCCCAGGTTGTTTAACCCTGTCAGTCCTGAGAGCCCAGGTTGTTTAACCCTGTCAGTCCTGAGAGCCCAGGTTGTTTAACCCTGTCAGTCCTGAGAGCCCAGGTTGTTTAACCCTGTCAGTCCTGAGAGCCCAGGTTGTTTAACCCTGTCAGTCCTGAGAGCCCAGGTTGTTTAACCCTGTCAGTCCTGAGAGCCCAGGTTGTTTAACCCTGTCAGTCCTGAGAGCCCAGGTTGTTTAACCCTGTCAGTCCTGAGAGCCCAGGTTGTTTAACCCTGTCAGTCCTGAGAGCCCAGGTTGTTTAACCCTGTCAGTCCTGAGAGCCCAGGTTGTTTAACCCTGTCAGTCCTGAGAGCCCAGGTTGTTTAACCCTGTCAGTCCTGAGAGCCCAGGTTGTTTAACCCTGTCAGTCCTGAGAGCCCAGGTTGTTTAACCCTGTCAGTCCTGAGAGCCCAGGTTGTTTAACCCTGTCAGTCCTGAGAGCCCAGGTTGTTTAACCCTGTCAGTCCTGAGAGCCCAGGTTGTTTAACCCTGTCAGTCCTGAGAGCCCAGGTTGTTTAACCCTGTCAGTCCTGAGAGCCCAGGTTGTTTAACCCAGTCAGTCCTGAGAGCCCAGGTTGTTTAACCCAGTCAGTCCTGAGAGCCCAGGTTGTTTAACCCTGTCAGTCCTGAGAGCCCAGGTTGTTTAACCCTGTCAGTCCTGAGAGCCCAGGTTGTTTAACCCTGTCAGTCCTGAGAGCCCAGGTTGTTTAACCCTGTCAGTCCTGAGAGCCCAGGTTGTTTAACCCTGTCAGTCCTGAGAGCCCAGGTTGTTTAACCTGTCAGTCCTGAGCCCAGGTTGTTTAACCCTGTCAGTCCTGAGAGCCCAGGTTGTTTAACCCTGTCAGTCCTGAGAGCCCAGGTTGTTTAACCCTGTCAGTCCTGAGAGCCCAGGTTGTTTAACCCTGTCAGTCCTGAGAGCCCAGGTTGTTTAACCCAGTCAGTCCTGAGAGCCCAGGTTGTTTAACCCTGTCAGTCCTGAGAGCCCAGGTTGTTTAACCCTGTCAGTCCTGAGAGCCCAGGTTGTTTAACCCTGTCAGTCCTGAGAGCCCAGGTTGTTTAACCCTGTCAGTCCTGAGAGCCCAGGTTGTTTAACCCTGTCAGTCCTGAGAGCCCAGGTTGTTTAACCCTGTCAGTCCTGAGAGCCCAGGTTGTTTAACCCTGTCAGTCCTGAGAGCCCAGGTTGTTTAACCCTGTCAGTCCTGAGAGCCCAGGTTGTTTAACCCTGTCAGTCCTGAGAGCCCAGGTTGTTTAACCCTGTCAGTCCTGAGAGCCCAGGTTGTTTAACCCTGTCAGTCCTGAGAGCCCAGGTTGTTTAACCCTGTCAGTCCTGAGAGCCCAGGTTGTTTAACCCTGTCAGTCCTGAGAGCCCAGGTTGTTTAACCCTGTCAGTCCTGAGAGCCCAGGTTGTTTAATCCCATGTCAGTCCTGAGAGCCCAGGTTGTTTAACCCTGTCAGTCCTGAGAGCCCAGGTTGTTTAACCCTGTCAGTCCTGAGAGCCCAGGTTGTTTAACCCTGTCAGTCCTGAGAGCCCAGGTTGTTTAACCCTGTCAGTCCTGAGAGCCCAGGTTGTTTAACCCAGTCAGTCCTGAGAGCCCAGGTTGTTTAACCCAGTCAGTCCTGAGAGCCCAGGTTGTTTAACCCTGTCAGTCCTGAGAGCCCAGGTTGTTTAACCCAGTCAGTCCTGAGAGCCCAGGTTGTTTAACCCTGTCAGTCCTGAGAGCCCAGGTTGTTTAACCCTGTCAGTCCTGAGAGCCCAGGTTGTTTAACCCTGTCAGAGCCCAGGTTATTTAACCCTGTCAGTCCTGAGAGCCCAGGTTAAGTTTAACCCTGTCAGTCCTGAGAGCCCAGGTTGTTTAACCCTGTCAGTCCTGAGAGCCCAGGTTGTTTAACCCTGCTGTCCTGAGAGCCCAGGTTTAACCCTGTCAGTCCTGAGAGCCCAGGTTGCTTAACCCAGTCAGTCCTGGAGAGCCCAGGTTGTTTAACCCTGGCCAGTCCTGAGAGCCCAGGTTGTTTAACCCAGTCAGTCCCGAGAGAGCCCAGGTTGTTTAACCCAGTCAGTCCTGAGAGCCCAGCAGAAATCATTCATCTCTTTCATTTATCTGCATGTCCAGTCCTTATATTCAGCCTCCCAATGAAGTGAGCACGAAACACACTTGACATAAACGGGTTGCATTCAATGCAGTCCTTGAAGCAAAATCTGATACAAATGTAAAAAAAAGTATTTAATTTTTCCTTTATTTAACCAGGCAAGTCAGTTAAGAACATATTCTTATTTTCAATGACGGCCTAGGAACAGTGGGTTAACTGCCTGTTCAGGGCAGAATGACAGATTTGTACCTTGTCAGCTCGGAGTTCGAACTTGCAACCTTCCCGGTTACTAGTCCAACGCTCTAACCACTAGGCTACCCTGCCGCCTCTACACTCTAACCACTAGGCTATCCTGTCAGCTTACACTCTAACCACTAGGCTAAATTCTTGCCAATTTACACTCTAACCACTAGGGCTACCCTGCCACTTAATTCTAACCACTAGGCTACCCTGTCAGCTCTACTCCTCTAACCACTAGGCTACCCTCGCCACCTCTACACTCTAACCATCTAGGGCTACCTTGCCGCTTAATCCTTCTAACCACTAGGCTAACTTGTCGCCTCTACCTTCGAACCACTAGGTTACCTTGTCAGCTCATTCCTCTAACCACTAGGCTACCCTGTCATTTAACCTCTAACCACTAGGGCTACCCTGCCACCCACACTGTATCACTAGCTACTCCTTGCCGCCTCTAATTTAACCACTAGGCTACCCTGCCGCCTCTACATTCCCCTGAACTACTAGGCTACTCCTGCCACCTCTACTCCTCTAACCACCAGGCTACCCTGCCGCCCTGAAAGGCTGTATGTACAGAAAGGGTTTTCTCACAGTGGGAGTGTGTCCAATTAGTCAGTGACCACTACTGTCTCTGCCTCTCCTTTCTCTGCCCCTGTCTTTCTTGTCTCTGTCTGCCCCTCCTTCTCTCTGCCTCCTCTGTCTTTTCTGTCTCTCTGTCTCTGCCTCTCCTTCTCTCTGTCCCTGTCTTTCTGTCTCTCTCTGTCTCTGTCTCTGCCTCCTTCTCTTCATTTGTCTTTCTGTCTCTGTTCTGCCTCTCCTTCTCTGCCCCTGTCTTTCTCTGTCTCTCTGTCTCTGTCTCTGTCTCCTTCTCTCTGTCTCTGTCTTTCTGTCTCTGTCTCTGCTCTCTCCTCCTTCTCTCTGCCCCTTGTCTTTCTGTCTCTGTCTCTGTCTCTGCCTCCTTCTCTTGTCTCTGTCTTTCTGTCTCGTCTCTGCCTCTCCTTCTCTGCCCCTGTCTTTCTTGTCTCTCTCTGTCTCTGCCTCCATCTTCTCTGTCTCTGTCTCGATCTCTCTGTCTCTTCTCTCCTTCTCTCTGTCTCTGTCTTTCTGTCTCTCTCTGTCTCTGCCTCCTTTTCTGTCTCTCTGTCTCTGCCCTCCTTCTCTCTGTCTCTGTCTTTCTGTCTCTCTCTGTCTGCCTCCATCTCTGTCTCTGTCTTTCTGTCTCTCTGTCTCTGCCTCCTTCTTCTCTCTGTTCTGTCTTTCTGTCTCTCTGTCTCTGCCTTCTCCTTCTTCTCTCTCTGCCCCTGTCTTTCTGTCTCTCTCCATCTCTGTCTTCCTGTCTCTCTGTGCCTCTGTCTCTTTCTGTCTCTCTGTCTCTGCCTCCTCCTCTCTGCCCCTGTCTTTCTGTCTCTCTCTGTCTCTGCCTCCTTGTCTGCCCCCTGTCTTTCTGTCTCTGCTCTGCTCTCCTTCTCTGTCTGCCCCCTGTCTCTGTCTCTGCCTCTCCTCTGTGTCTCTGTCTTTCTGTCTCTCTGTCTCTGCCTCCTTCTCTCTGCCCCTGTCTTTCTGTGTCTCTGTCTCTCTGTCTTCTGTCTCTCTGTCCTGTAGCTGACGGCCTCTCTGACCTGGCTAGTGAGGATGTCTTCAGATCTGGAAACCAACATTGTGGCCGTGGGAGAGAGAGTCAAGGAGTACGAAGACACAGAGAAAGAGGTACGTCTGTGTGTTTATGTTCCCATACACAACTCTGTAGGTTGAGCTAGACGGTATTTGAAGACTGTTATTGGTCAACCAAATCTACTTTCTATAAAATAAAATAACATATGACCTGTCCATACCATATGACCTGCCATACTGTCCTTCAGTCAGCTGGTCTTTCATAAAATAACATATGACCTGCCATACTGTCTTCAGTCAGCTGGTCTTTTCTTTCTATAGAATAACATATGACCTGCCATACTGTCTTCAGTCAGCTGGTCTTTTTCCTATAAAATAACATATGACCTGCCATACTGTCCTTCAGTCAGCTGGTCTTTCTATAAAATAACATATGACCTGCCATACTGTCTTCAGTCAGCTGGTCTTTCTACTCCTATAAAATAACATATGACCTGCCATACTGTCCTTCAGTCAGCTGGTCTTTCTACTCCTATAAAGCCAACATATGACCTGCCATACTGTCTTCAGTCAGCTGGTCTTTCTACTTATAAAATAACATATGACCCGCTATACTGTCCTTCAGTCAGCTGGTCTTTCTATAAAATAACATATGACCTGCCATACTGTCTTCAGTCAGCTGGTCTTTTCTACTCCTATAAATAACATATGACCTGCCATACTGTCCTTCAGTCAGCTGGTCTTTTCTATAAAATAACATATGACCTGCCATAACTGTCCTTCAGTCAGCTGGTCTTTCTACAAAATAACATATGAACTGCCATACTGTCTTCAGTCATTGGTCTTTCTATAATATAATATATGACCTGCCATACTGTCCTTCAGTCAGCTGGTCTTTCTACTCCTATAAAATAACATATGACCTGCCATACTGTCCTTCAGTCAGCTGGTCTTTCTATAAATAACATATGACCTGCCATACTGTCTTCAGTCAGCTGGTCTTTCTATAATATAACATATGACCTGCCATACTGTCCTTCAGTCAGCTGGTCTTTCTATAGAATAACATATGACCTGCCATACTGTCCTTCAGTCAGCTGGTCTTTCTATAGAATAACATATGATCTGCCATACTGTCCTTCAGTCAGCTGGTCTTTCTATAAAATAACATATGACCTGCCATACTGTCTTCAGTCAGCTGGTCTTTCTACTCCTATAAAATAACATATGACCTGCCATACTGTCCTTCAGTCAGCTGGTCTTTCTATAAAATAACATATGACCTGCCATACTGTCTTCAGTCAGCTGGTCTTTCTATAGAATAACATATGATCTGCCATACTGTCCTTCAGTCAGCTGGTCTTTCTACTTCTATAAAATAACATATGACCTGCCATACTGTCCTTCAGTCAGCTGGTCTTTCTACTCCTATAAAATAACATATGACCTGCCATACTGTCCTTCAGTCAGCTGGTCTTTCTATAAAATAACATATGACCTGCCATACTGTCCTTCAGTCAGCTGGTCTTTCTATAAAATAACATATGACCTGCCATACTGTCCTTCAGTCAGCTGGTCTTTCTACAAAATAACATATGACCTGCCATACTGTCTTCAGTCAGCTGGTCTTTCTACAAAATAACATATGACCTGCCATACTGTCCTTCAGTCAGCTGGTCTTTCTACAAAATAACATATGACCTGCCATACTGTCCTTCAGTCAGCTGGTCTTTCTATAAAATAACATATGACCTGCCATACTGTCCTTCAGTCAGCTGGTCTTTCTACTCCTATAAAATAACATATGACCTGCCATACTGTCCTTCAGTCAGCTGGTCTTTCTACTTCTATAAAATAACATATGACCTGCCATACTGTCTTCAGTCAGCTGGTCTTTCTATAAAATAACATATGACCTGCCATACTGTCTTCAGTCAGCTGGTCTTTCTATAAAATAACATATGACCTGCCATACTGTCCTTCAGTCAGCTGGTCTTTCTATAAAATAACATATGACCTGCCATACTGTCCTTCAGTCAGCTGGTCTTTCTATAAAATAACATATGACCTGCCATACTGTCCTTCAGTCAGCTGGTCTTTCTACTTCTATAAAATAACATATGACCTGCCATACTGTCTTCAGTCAGCTGGTCTTTCTATAAAATAACATATGACCTGCCATACTGTCTTCAGTCAGCTGGTCTTTCTATAAAATAACATATGACCTGCCATACTGTCTTCAGTCAGCTGGTCTTTCTATAATATAACATATGACCTGCCATACTGTCCTTCAGTCAGCTGGTCTTTCTATAAAATAACATATGACCTGCCATACTGTCCTTCAGTCAGCTGGTCTTTCTACTTCTATAAAATAACAAATGACCTGCCATACTGTCCTTCAGTCAGCTGGTCTTTCTATAAAATAACATATGACCTGCCATACTGTCCTTCAGTCAGCTGGTCTTTCTATAAAATAACATATGACCTGCCATACTGTCCTACAGTCAGCTGGTCTTTCTAC
>NW_026289986.1:0-3880 GCF_023373465.1 Oncorhynchus keta
TCACACAACTGGGAATACAGAAATGCAAAACATTATCTTGCTGGAACATGAGGTGGATGAATGGAATGACAATGGGGCTCACGATCTTGTCACGGTATCTCTGTGCGTTCAAATTGCCATATATATATTTTTTTCATTGTGTTCGTTGTCCATAACTTATGCCTGCCCGTACCATTACCCAACCACCACCATGGGGCACTCTGTTCACAACTTAGACATCAGCAAACCGCTTGCCCACATGACACCATCTGCCTGGTACAGTGGAAACCGGGATTCATCTGTAAAGAGCACACTTCTCCAGCGTGCCAGTGGCCATCAAAGGTAAGCATTTGCCCACTGAAGTTAGTTACGACGCCGAACTGCAGGCAGATCAAGACACTGGTAAGGACAATGAGCACGCAGATGAGCTTCCCTGAGACGGTTTCTGACAGTTTGTGCAGAAATTCTTCGGTTGAGAAAACCCACAGTTTCATCAGCTGTCCGGGTGGTTGGTCTAAGACAATCGCGCAGGTGAAGAAGCCAAATGTGGAGGTGCTTGGCTGGCGTGGTTACACATGGTCTGAGGAATGAGATGCAGGTTGGACGTGCTGACAAATACTCTAAAACGAAGTTCGAGACAGCTAGCTTATGGTACACAAATGAACATTCAAGTCTCTCACAACAGCTCTGGTGGACATTCCAAATGCACACTCCCTCAACTTGAGACATACAGTACCAGTCAAAAGTTTGGACAAACCTACTCATTCAGGGGTTTTTCTTAATTTTTACTATTTTCTACATTGTAGAATAATAGTGAAGACATCAAAACTATGAAATAACACATATGGAATCATGTATTAACCCAAAAAGTGTTAAACAAATCTTCAAAGTAGCCACCCTTTGCCTTGATGACAGCTTTGCACACACTTGGCATTCCCTCAACCAGCCTTGCTTTTGCCAGCCATGAGCATTGCTTTTCCAACAGTCTTGAAGGAGTTCCCACATGCTGAGCACTTGTTGGTTGCTTTTCCTTCACTCTGCGGTCCAACTCATCCCAAACGCTCTCAATTCTGTTGAGGTCGGCTGATTGTGGAGACCAAATCATCTGATGCCGCACTTCATCACTCTCCTTCTTGGTCAAATAGCCCTTACACAGCCTGGAGGTGTGTTGGGTCATTGTCCTGCTGAAAAACAAATGACAGTCCTACTAAGAGTAAACCAGATGGGATGGCGCGTACTGCTGCAGAATGCTGTGGTAGGCATGCTGGTTAAGTATGCTTTGAATTCTAAATAAATTACTGACAGTGTCACCAGTAAAGCACCCCACACCATCACACCTTCTCCTCCATGCTTCACGGTGGGATTCATACATGCAGAGATCATCAGTTCACCTACACTGCGTCTCAAGACACAGCGGTTGGAACCAACAATCTCACACTTGCACTCATCAGGCCAAAGGACAGATTTCCACCGGTCTAATGTCTATTGCTCGTGTTTCTTGGCCAAGCAAGTCTCTTCTTCTTATTGGTGTCCTTTAGTAGTGGTTTCTTTGCAGCAATTCGACCACGAAGGCCTGATTCACACAGTCTCCTCTGAACACAGACCAGCTGGCCGGAGTGTTTACGGACATATTCAATCAATCCCTATACCAGTCTGCTGTTCCCACATGCTTCAAGAGACCCACCATTGTTCCTGTTCCCAAGAAAGCTAAGGTAACTGAGCTAAACGACTACCGCCCCGTAGCACTCACTTCCGCCATCATGAAGTGCTTTGAGAGACTAGTCAAGACCCTGGGTCTCGACCCCGCCCTGTGCAACTGGGTACTGGACTTCCTGACGGGCCGCCCCCAGGTGGTGAGGGTAGGCCACATCTCCACCCCGCTGATCCTCAACACTGGGGCCCCACAAGGGTGCGTTCTGAGCCCTCTCCTGTACTCCCTGTTCACCCACGACTGCGTTGCCACGGACGCCTCCAACTCAATCATCAAGTTTGCAGACGACACAACAGTGGTAGGCTTGATTACCAACAACGATGAGACTGCCTCCAGGGAGGAGGTGAGGGCCCTCGAAGTGTGGTGTCACGAAAATAACCTCACACTCAACGTCAACAAAACTAAGGAGATGATTGTGGACTTCAGGAAACAGCAGAGGGAACACACCCCTATCCACATCGATGGAACAGTAGTGGAGAGGGTAGTAAGTTTTAAGTTCCTCGGCATACACATCACAGACAAACTGAGTTGGTCCACTCACACAGACAGCATCGTCAAGAAGGCGCAGCAGCGCCTCTTCAACCTCAGGAGGCTGAAGAAATTCGGCTTGTCACCAAAAGCACTCACAAACTTCTACAGATGCACAATCGAGAGCATCCTGGCGGGCTGCATCACCGCCTGGTACGGCAACTGCTCCGCCCACAACCGTAAGGCTCTCCAGAGGGTAGTGAGGTCTGCACAACACATCACCGGGGGCAAACTACCTGCCCTCCAGGACACCTACACCACCCGATGTTACAGGAAGGCCATAAAGATCATCAAGGACAACAACCACCCGAGCCACTGCCTGTTCACCCCGTTATCATCCAGAAGGCGAGGTCAGTACAGGTGCATCAAAGCTGGGACCGAGAAACTGAAAGGCCATCAGACTGTTAAATAGCCACCACTAACATTGAGTGGCTGCTGCCAACACACGGACTCAACTCCAGCCACTTTAATAATGGGAATTGATGGGAAATTATGTAAAATATATCACTCGCCACTTTAAACAATGCTACCTAATATAATGTTACATACCCTACATTATTTATCTCATATGCATACGTGTATACTGTACTCTATATCATCTACTGCATCCTTATGTAATACATGTATCACTAGCCACTTTAACTATGCCACTTTGTTTACATACTCATCTCATATGTATATACTGTACTCGATACCATCTACTGTATCTTGCCTATCCTGCTCTGTACCATCACTCATTCATATATATTTATGTACATATTCTTTACCCCCTTACACTGTGTATAAGACAGTGGTTTTGGAATTGTTAGTTAGATTAATTGTTGGTTATTACTGCATTGTCGGAACTAGAAGCACAAGCATTTCGCTACACTCGCATTAACATCTGCTAACCATGTGTTTGTGACAAATAAAATGTGATTTGATTTGAACAGTTAATGTTGAGATGTGTCTGTTACTTGAACTCTGTGAAGCATTTATTTGGGCAGCAACTTCTGAGGCTGGTTTTCCTTTCCTGTGGCGGTCCTCATGAGACCCAGTTTCATTATAGCGCTTGATGGTTTTTGAAACTGCACTTGAAGAAACTTTCAAAGGTCTTGACATTTTCCGCATAGACTGACTTTCATGTCTTAAAAGTAATGATGGACTGTTGTTTATATTTGCTTATTTGAGCTCCTCTTGCCATATTATGGACTTGGTCTTTTACCAAATAGGGGTATCTTCTGTATACCACCCCTACCTTGTCACACCACAACTGATTGGCTGAAACGTATTAAGAAGGAAAGAAATTCCACAAATTAACTTTTAACAAGGCACACCTGTTAATTGAAATGCATTCCAGGTGACTACCTCATGAAGCTGATTGAGAGAATGCCAAGAGTGTGCAAAGCTGTCATCAAGGCAAAGGATGAACTTTTAAGAATCTTAAATACAAAATATATTTTGATTTGTTGAACACTTTTTTGGTTACTACATGATTGCATATGTATTATTTCATAGTTATGACATTTTCACTATTATTCTACAATGTAGGAAATAGTACAAATAAAAAATAAATAAATGAGCAGGTGTGTCAACTTTGACTGGTACTGTTTATGGCATTGTGTTGTGTGACAAAACTGCACATTTTAGTGTGGCCTTTTATTGTCCCAACAAGGTGCACCT
>NW_026289987.1:0-7500 GCF_023373465.1 Oncorhynchus keta
CCGTAGAATGTATGCACACATGACTGTAAGTCGCTTTGGATAAAAGCGTCTGCTAAATGGCATATATTATTATTAAATGACAGTCCTACTAAGAGTAAACCAGATGGGATGGCGCGTACTGCTGCAGAATGCTGTGGTAGGCATGCTGGTTAAGTATGCTTTGTATTCTAAATAAATCACTGACAGTGTCACCAGTAAAGCACCCCACACCATCACACCTTCTCCTCCATGCTTCACGGTGGGATTCATACATGCAGAGATCATCAGTTCACCTACACTGCGTCTCAAGACACAGCGGTTGGAACCAACAATCTCACACTTGCACTCATCAGGCCAAAGGACAGATTTCCACCGGTCTAATGTCTATTGCTCGTGTTTCTTGGCCAAGCAAGTCTCTTCTTCTTATTGGTGTCCTTTAGTAGTGGTTTCTTTGCAGCAATTCGACCACGAAGGCCTGATTCACACAGTCTCCTCTGAACACAGACCAGCTGGCCGGAGTGTTTACGGACATATTCAATCAATCCCTATACCAGTCTGCTGTTCCACATGCTTCAAGAGGGCCACCATTGTTCCTGTTCCCAAGAAAGCTAAGGCACTGAGCTAAACGCATTGTCACCCGTAGCACTCACTTCCGCCATCATGAAGTGCTTTGAGACTAGTCAAGAATCTCATCTCCCCACGGGCCGCCCCCCAGGTGGTGAGGGTAGGCCACCTCACCCCGCTGATCTCAACACTGGGGCCAGCCCCAAGGGTGCGTCAGAGCCCTCTCCTGTACTCCCTGTTCACCACGATCATGCAGGGTCACGGACGCCTCCAACTCAATCATCATCAAGTTTGCAGACGACACAACAGTGGTAGGCTTGATTACCAACAACGCATGAGACTGCCTCCAGGGAGGAGGTGAGGGCCTCGAAGTGTGGTGTCACGAAAATAACCTCACACTCAACGTCAACAAAACTAAGGAGATGATTGTGGACTCTGTGAAACAGCAGAGGGAACACACCCCTATCCACACGATGGAACAGTAGTGGAGAGGGTAGTAAGTTTTAAGTTCCTCGGCATACACATCACAGACAAACTGAGTTGGTCCACCACACAGACAGCATCGTCAAGAAGGCGCAGCAGCGCCCTCTTCAACCTCAGGAGGCTGAAGAAATTCGGCTTGTCACCAAAGCACTCACAAACTTATACAGATGCACAATCGAGAGCATCCTGGCGGGCTGCATCACCGCCTGGTACGGCAACTGCTCCGCCCCACAACCGTAAGGCTCTCCAGAGGGTAGTGAGGTCTGCACAACACATCACCGGGGGCAACTACCTGCCTCCAGGACAACTACACCACGATGTTACAGGAAGGCCATAAAGATCAAGGACAACAAATCCACCCGAGCCACTGCCTGTTCACCCCGTTATCATCCAGAAGGCGAGGTCAGTACAGGTGCATCAAAGCTGGGACCGAGAAACTGAAAGGCCATCAGACTGTTAAACAGCCACCACTAACATTGAGTGGCTGCTGCCAACACACGGACTCAACTCCAGCCACTTTAATAATGGGAATTGATGGGAAATTATGTAAAATATATCACTAGCCACTTTAAACAATGCTACCTAATATAATGTTACATACCCTACATTATTCATCTCATATGCATACGTGTATACTGTACTCTATATCATCTGCATCCTTATGTAATACATGTATCACTAGCCACTTTAACTATGCCACTTTGTTTACATACTCATCTCATATGTATATACTGTACTCGATACCATCTACTGTATCTTGCCTATCCTGCTCTGTACCATCACTCATTCATATATATTTATGTACATATTCTTTACCCCCTTACACTGTGTATAAGACAGTGGTTTTGGAATTAGTTAGTTAGATTAATTGGAACTAGAAGCACAAGCATTTCGCTACACTCGCATTAACATCTGCTAACCATGTGTTTGTGACAAATAAAATTTGATTTGATTTGAACAGTTAATGTTGAGATGTGTCTGTTACTTGAACTCTGTGAAGCATTTATTTGGGCAGCAACTTCTGAGGCTGGTTTTCCTTTCCTGTGGCGGTCCTCATGAGACCCAGTTTCATTATAGCGCTTGATGGTTTTTGAAACTGCACTTGAAGAAACTTTCAAAGGTCTTGACATTTTCTGCATAGACTGACTTTCATGTCTTAAAAGTAATGATGGACTGTTGTTTATATTTGCTTATTTGAGCTCCTCTTGCCATATTATGGACTTGGTCTTTTACCAAATAGGGTATCTTCTGTATACCACCCCTACCTTGTCACACCACAACTGATTGGCTGAAACGTATTAAGAAGGAAAGAAATTCCACAAATTAACTTTAACAAGGCACACCTGTTAATTGAAATGCATTCCAGGTGACTACCTCATGAAGCTGATTGAGAGAATGCAAAGCTGTCATCAAGGCAAAGGATGAACTTTTAAGAATCTTAAATACAAAATATATTTAGATTTGTTGAACACTTTTTGGTTGGCTACATGATTGCATATGTATTATTTCATAGTTATGACATTTTCACTATTATTCTACAATGTAGGAAATAGTACAAATAAAAATAAATAAATGAGCAGGTGTGTCAACTTTGACTGGTACTGTTTATGGCATTGTGTTGTGTGACAAAACTGCACATTTTAGTGTGGCCCTTTATTGTCCCAACAAGGTGCACCTATGTAATGATCATGCTGTTTAATCAGCTTTTCGATATGCTACATCTGTCAGTGGATGGAGATTTACAGGAATTTAAACACATTTATGCATAATATTTGAGAGGAATATGCCTTTTGTGTGTATGGGAACATTTCTGGGTGATCCTATATCAGCTCGTGAAACACGGGACCAACTGTAGTGAGGTCCGTACTGGCAGCAGAGAAGTCAGGCGCAGGAGAGCGAAAAACGGATTTACAACGGTGTTGTTTAATATCCATAAACCACCGCCAACAGAACAATACAATAAATGGGTCAAACAAACCCGGTAATACCAGCATACCGTAACAAGCACTACAAGAAACAATTACCGACATGGGGGGACGGGGGACAAAGGGTTAAATACACAACATATAATTAATGGAATTGGAACCAGGTGTGATGGAAGACAAGACAAAAACAATGGAAAATTAAAGTGGATCAGCGATGGCTAGAAGGTCGGTGCCCCGACCGCCCCGAACGCCGCCGAACAAGGAGAGGGACCAACTTCGGGCGGAAGTCGTGACACCAACACTTTACATGTATATTTTTGCTCAGTGTACGTTCATTAAAAGTTATAAAAACATATTGAGTCAAGGGCTCTTTTTTCATTATTCTACAAAGGCATACTGCAACACGTAGGCGTTATTTATTTTAATGTATCTTACAATAAAAACATTACAGTGTAATACATTTGATACTTTTTATTTGTAGATTTGATTAATACTAGAGTTATAGTGAGTAATATAGTCCAGTTACAGCTTCTTCTGATCAAGTAGAAACAAAAAGGAGGTGTCTTTTTCCCAGGTGTGAGCTATTTCCGGGAAGAGCCAGATGCACTGCTGCTACAATTCTTAAACTATTGTTCTAAATTAAAATACCCTCTTCACCCTCCCCTCCTCTCTTCATTCTCATTATTCAGTTCATTCAAATTCAATCGTGAAGTCATGTGCAGAATTATTGAGGAGAGAGACAAATTACCGCCTGGGTTCCAAAGCCTTACTTATCATTTGTCTTGGCCTTAATGTAGTAATATCTGTAAAAGAAAAAGGGTCAATGGCATCTACATACGCCACTGCTTGTGATTTGATTTTAAAAGTCTGACAACTCAGCAATATATAATACAGATATTTAGAAATGTCAGGGAAGGACGTTGCTACGCATTGTCATGTGGAGATGTTTAGGTGTGGTGGTTGCTAAGATCATTTGTTTCCCTGCATTGCTGATGACTATTTTTGTCCGCTCATACAGGAATAATAAAGGCCCGGTACACAAATTTTGGGGTGTGGCAGATGCCAGGAAAACGCTACATGCCCCAATGCATACTGCCAACTGTAAAGTTTGGATGGAGGAGGACTAATGGTCTGGGGCTGTTTGTCATGGTTCAGGCCAGTTCCCTTAGTTTCAGTGAAGGAAAACCTTAACATTCTAGACGATCCCCCCCCCCAAAAAAAATATGTTTTTTAAATGTGCTTAGGCATCTGGACATCTTATGAGCATTTTGCATGCATTGATTTTCAGAAATTTGATTTGTGATTTGTTCAAACGTGTGGTCATACAAGTGTCTGAAAACCACAGTTTTTGAGTGTTTTTTTTTGTTGCTGTAAGGGTAGGACACAAGCCCTGGTCTAAAACCACTCATACAAAGAGTCATCCAAACAACTCTGAGTGACACGGGTCAACAATATCAACTCTCTTTCTGTGTGTCCATGTGCTCACTGTATGTCTCATTGTCCCCCTTCCTCTTTACTTTTTTAAACCTGGAAGTCCCATTGAGAGAGAGTGCATTTTTCAAGGGAGACCAGGGTCATGTTCATTAGGCATGCAACGGAAAACAGTTGTGTTTTGCAAACGGAAAATGTGTTTCTTGTTGGAATGTCTCTCCGTTTCAGTCCGCTTTCTTCCATTTGTTGCCTAATGAACATGACCCTGGTCAAGAAGCGAGAGGCAGCAGGATAAGGTATAGACACTCAAGCAGCTGGCATACACAACTCTAGGATGTACAATACTGTTATATTCTTTGCACAGTCAGCTCCTTTCCATAAGCACAGAGACACCTGAGGAGCAGAGGGAGTAAGAGAGAGAGAAAGGGAAACAAAAACAGACATATAGACAATCCAAAAAGACAGACAGACTGACAGAGAGCGATTGAGGGGAAAAAAGATAAAGGTATAGAGAGCCAAAGAGACTCGAGGGAGAAGTAACCCTCTAAAAACAGCCTCTGGGCATCGTGGGATCTCGCCAGACTGGCACGGGGAAAGGAAACACTTTAATCACTGGGATTACACTCCCTGAGTGCCAAGCAACCATATCTGAGGCTGCTATGGATTGATTCATCCCTGGCACCTGCACTGCTCTTACAAAGAAAAGTCAGTTACACCAAAGAAACAGAATCACATCATTACAGGCTAATTGACGTGAATGGGGATGCCTATTCTAACGGTTATATTTCTATGGGTAACACTTAAAGCCTGTAGGTATAATGCTTTATGACTTTTATAGACGCGTATGAGGTTTTATAAGAATATAATAATGCTTTCTGATTTTTCTAATTTTGCATATTTTTGATACTGAATGTTATTAGATCTTCAACTAGTTTACAAATAACAAAAAAATAGATCTACTCTTTATTTAATTAACAAGTTATGCAACACTCAATTTCCCTGGGTGAAAAAATAACTCAATAACAGGTTGTGCCACCTTTAGCCGCAATGACTGCAAACTAAATGCTTCCTGAAGTTGTTGATCGGTCTCTCACATCACTGTGGAGGAATTCTGTCCTACCCTTGCATGTAGAACTGCTTTAACTCAGCAACATTTGCGGGTTTCAAGCATGAACTGCTCGTTTCAAGTCCTGCCACATCTCAATTACGATTATGTCTGGACTTTGACAAAGCCATTCCAAAACTTCAAATTTGTTGCTTTTTAACAATTTTCATATAGACTTGATTGTGTATTTTGAATCATTGTCTTGCAGCACGACCCAGCTACGCTTCAGCTCACAGACGGATGGCCTGACATTCTCCTGTATAGTTCTCTGATACAGAGCAGAATTTGGTTCCTTCTGTTAAGGCAAGTCATCCAGGTCCTGAGGCAGCAAAGCATCCCCAAACCATCACACTACCACCACCATGCTTGACCAGTTGGTATGAGGTTCTTACTGTGGAATGCAGTGTTTGGTTTTCACCAAGGCGTAATGGGACCCATGTCATCCAAAAGTTGGCTCAAGTTTGCCAGAAACCGCCTGGAAGCACCCGGATGATCATCAAGACTCTTGGAAGAATGTTCCATGGACAAAAGGCAAAAGTAAAACTTTTTGGATGACATGGGTCCCATTATATACAGTGGGGAGAACAAGTATTTGATACACTCACGATTTTGCAGGTTTTCCTACTTACAAAGCATGGAGAGGTCTGTCATTTTTTTATCATAGGTACACTTCAACTGTGAGAGACGGAATCTAAAACAAAAATCCAGAAAATCACAATGTATGATTTTAAGTAATTCAATACTTACATAATTTACAAACAAAGCATTTGTGTTTAGTGGATCTGTCACATCAGAGGCAGTAAAGATGCCAGGGAGGCTCTTTTGATACGTGCGTGAATTGGCCATTTTCCTGTCCTGCTAAGCATTCAAAATGTAAGGAGTACTTTTGTGTGTCAGGTAAAATGTACGGAGTAAAAAGTACAATATTTTCTTTAGGAATGTAGTGAAGTAAAAGTAAAAGTTTAGATACCCCAAAAAACGACTTAAGTAGTACTTTAAATTATTTTGACTTAAGTACTTTACACCACTGCACACGCACATGCACACACACACATGCATCATTGATGCTGCTAGTTATTGTTTTTATATAAGCTGCACATTTCATAGTCTATTCCAGGGGTGGCAAGCTCATTACATGGAGGTCCTAGTGTCTGCAGGTATTTTGTTTTCCTTTCAATGGAAGACATAGCAACCAGATGATGGGAGTTCCTTACTAATTATTGACTTTATTTCATCCAACGGAGTACAAGGGAAGAGTGAATACCCGGAGACACTCGGCCCTCAGTGGAATGAGTTTGACAGATGTGGTCTATACTGTATGTTCTTATTATGTGCATATATTTTCAAACATTACCCTCTTCTTTAAACTAATCTTCATAGTTTTTTTTTTAATACATTCCCTGATATTGTTTTTAATTTTTTTAAATTTTGTATTG
Organism: Oncorhynchus keta; assembly: GCF_023373465.1. Classification (NCBI taxonomy): domain Eukaryota; kingdom Metazoa; phylum Chordata; class Actinopteri; order Salmoniformes; family Salmonidae; genus Oncorhynchus; species Oncorhynchus keta. Next base: position 6,924 of record NW_026289987.1, read on the forward strand.
CACTTTTGAGGAGAGTGTAACAATTGTGAAGTGTGCGTGTCAGGATAAATTAATGGCACGTCTCAGGCTGGATACATTGGCATTCAGGATCTTGAATTTCCACCAAGTGTTGTTATTAACACCCCATCGGCAGAGAAACCAACTTTTGAGTGTTCAGAGATAAAACACATAAGCTCTTCCGACTGGCATGGAAGTGGCTAGAGTCTTCAGAGGTGTGATGATAATTAGGAGTCTGAAAAACTAGGGTATTTGATGCAGTGTGATCTCCATTCTTCTAGCCATCCTTCTGTAGCTCAGTTGGTAGAGCATGGCGCTTGTAGCATCAGGGTAGTGGGTTCGATTCCAGGACCACCCATACGTAGAATGTATGCACACATGACTGTAAGTCGCTTTGGATAAAAGCGTCTGCTAAAATGGCATATTATTATATTATTATATTAGCCATGGTAGCCAAAATATTGGGCAACTGTGGATTTTTATACATGACCCTAAGCATGATGGGATATTAATTGCTTAATTAACTCAGGAACTACACTTGTGTGGAAGCACCTGCTTTCAATATACTTTGCATCCCTCA
>NW_026289987.1:10000-14526 GCF_023373465.1 Oncorhynchus keta
AAAATATAGTTCACCTTTCTTTAACCAGGTAGGCTAGTTGAGAACAAGTTCTCATTTTGCAACTGCGACCTGGCCAAGATAAAGCACAGCAGTGTGAACAGACAACACAGAGTTACACATGGAGTAAACAATTAACAAGTCAATAACACAGTAGAAAAAAAAGAAAAAAAAGAGTCTATATACATTGTGTGCAAAAGCCATGAGGAGGTATGCGAATAATTACAATTTTACAGATTAACACTGGAGTGATAAATGATCAGAAGTTCATGTACAGGTAGAGATATTGGTGTGCAAAAGAGCAGAAAAGTAAATAAATAAAAACAGTATGGGGATGAGGTAGGTAAAAATGGGTGGGCTATTTACCGATAGACTATGTACAGCTGCAGCGATCAGTGAGCTGCTCAGATAGCAGATGTTTGAAGTTGGTGGGGGAGATAAAAGTCTCCAACTTCAGCGATTTTGAATTTCGTTCCAGTCACAGGCAGCAGAGAACTGGAACGAAAGGCGGCCAAATGAGGTGTTGGCTTTAGGGATGATCAGTGAGATACAACTGCTGGAGGCGCGTGCTACGGGTGGGTGTTGCCATCATGACCAGTGAACTGAGATATGGCGGAGCTTTACCTAGCATGGACTTGTAGATGACCTGGAGCCAGTGGGTCTGGCGACGAATATGTAGCGAGGGCCAGCCGACTAGAGCATACAGCATACAGTGGTGGGAGGTATAAGGTGCTTTAGTGACAAAACAGATGGCACTGTGATAAACTGCATCCAGTTTGCTGAGTAGAGTGTTGGAAGCTATTTTGTAGATAACATCGCCGAAGTCGAGGATCGGATAGTCAGTTTTACTAGGGTAAGTTTGGCGGCGTGTGTGAAGGAGACTTATTTTTGCGAATAGAAAGCCAGACTCTAGATTTGATTTTCGATTGGAGATGTTTCATATGAGAGTTTACAGAGTTTACAGAGAGTTTACAGTCTAGCCAGACACCTAGGTACTTATAGATGTCCACATATTCAAGGTCGGAACCATCCAGGGTGGTGATGCTAGTCGGGCGTGCGGGTGCAGGCAGCGAACGGTTGAAAAGCATGCATTTGGTTTTACTAGCATTTAAGAGCAGTTGGAGGCCACGGAGAGGAGTGTTGTATGGCATTGAAGCTCGTTTGGAGGTTAGATAGCTACAGTGTCCAAGGACGGGCCGGAAGTATACAGAATGGTGTCATCTGCGTAGAGGTGGATCAGGGAATCGCCCGCAGCAAAGAGCAACATCATTGATATATACAGAGAAAAGAGTCGGTCCGAGAATTGAACCCTGTGGCACCCCCATAGAGACTGCCAGAGGACCGGACAGCATGCCCTCCGATTTGACACACTGAACTCTGTCTGCAAAGTAGTTGGTGAACCAGGCAAGGCAGTCATCAGAAAAACCGAGGCTACTGAGTCTGCCGATAACAATATGGTGATTGACAGAGTCAAAAGCCTTGGCAAGGTCGATGAAAGACGGCTGCACTGTACTGTCTTTATCGATGGCGGTTATGATATCGTTTAGTACCTTGAGCGTGGCTGAGGTGCACCCGTGACCGGCTCGGAAACAGATTGCACAGCGGAGAAGGTACGGTGGGATTCGAGATGGTCAGTGATGGCCTGTTTGTTGACTTGGCTTTCGAAGACCTTAGATAGGCAGGGCAGGATGAATATAGGTCTGTAACAGTTTGGGTCCAGGGTGTCTCCCCCTTTGAAGAGGGGGATGACTGCGGCAGCTTTCAATCCTTGGGGATCTCAGACTATATGAAGAGAGGTTGAACAGGCTGGTGATAGGGGTTGCGACAATGGCGGCGGATAGTTTCAGAAATAGAGGGTCCAGATTGTCAAGCCCAGCTGATTTGTACGGGTCCAGGTTTTGCAGCTCTTTCAGAACATCTGCTATCTGGATTTGGGTAAAGGAGAACCTGGAGAGGCTTGGGCGAGTAGCTGCGGGGGAGGTGGAGCTGTTGGCCGAGATTGGAGTAGCCAGGCGGAAGGCATGGCCAGCCGTTGAGAAATGCTTGTTGAAGTTTTTGATAATCATGGATTTATCGGTGGTGACCGTGTTACCTAGCCTCAGTGCAGTGGGCAGCTGGGAGGAGGTGCTCTTGTTCTCCAGGGACTTCACAGTGTCCCAGAACCTTTTGGAGTTGGAGCTACAGGATGCAAATTTCTGCCTGAAGAAGCTGGCCGTAGCTTTCCTGACTGACTGCGTGTATTGGTTCCTGACTTCCCTGAACAGTTGCATATCGCGGGGACTATTCGATGCTATTGCAGTCCGCCACAGGATGTTTTTGTGCTGGTCGAGAGGCAGTCAGGTCTGGAGTGAACCAAGGGCTATATCTGTTCTTAGTTCTGCATTTTTTTGAACGGATCATGCTTATCTAAAATGGTGAGGAAGTTACTTTTAAAGAATGACCAGGCATCCTCAACTGACGGGATGAGGTCAATATCCTTCCAGGATACCCGGGCCAGGTCGATTAGAAAGGCCTGCTCACAGAAGTGTTTTAGGGAGCGTTTGACAGTGATGAGGGTGAGTCGTTTGACTGCGGATCCGTAGCGGATACAGGCAATGAGGCAGTGATCGCTGAGATCCTGGTTGAAACTGCGGAGGTGTATTTGGAGGGCCAGTTGGTCAGGATGGCGTCTGTGAGGTGCCCTTGTTTAAAGATTTAGGGTTGTACCTGGTGGGTTCCTTGACATTTGTGTGAGATTGAGGGCATCTGGCTTAGATTGTTAGGCCTGCCGAAGGTGTTAAGCATATCGCAGTTTCGGTCACCTAACAGAACAAACTCTGAAGCTAGATGGGGGCGATCAATTTGCAAATGGTGTCAGGGCACAGCTGGGAGCTGAGGGGGTCGGTAGCAGGCGGCAACAGTGAGAGACTTATTTCTGGAGAGTAATTTTTAAATTAGTAGTTCGAACTGTTTGGGTATGGACCTGGAAAATGACATTACTTTGCAGGCTATCGCTGCACAGTAGACTGCAACTCCCTCCCCCTTTGGCAGTTCTATCTTGACGGAAAATGTTATAGTTGGGTATGGAAATCTCAGAATTTTTGGTAGCCTTCCTGAGGCCAGGATTCGGACACGACAAGGACATCAGGGTTAGCAGAGTGTGCTAAAGCAGTGAGTAAAAACAAACTTAGGGAGGAGGCTTCCGATGTTGACATGCATGAAACCAAGGCTCTTTCGATCACGAAGTCAACAAATGAGGGTGCCTGGGGACATGCAGGGCCTGGGTTTACCTCCGCATCACCAGACAGAGGAGGAGGAGTAGTATGAGGTGCGGCTATTGGCTATCAAAACTGGTCGCCATCACTGGGTGATGATGAGAGGTTGTATCTCTGGACATGCTGATTGTAATGGGTGAGTACACCGCATGTGTGGGAGGAGGGACAAAGGAGGTATCAGGGTATGAAGAGTGGAACTAGGGGCTCCATTGTAAGCTAGAACAATAATAACTAACCTGAACAACAGTATACAAGGCATATTGACATTTGAGAAGACATACAGCGAGGCATACAGTAATCACAGGTCTGTCCACCATTGTTTCTGTGCCCAAGAAAACGAAGATGACTATTGCCCCATAGCTCTCACTTTTTGTCGTGATGAAGTGCTTTAGAGGCTAGTTAAGGTTCATATCACATCCCCTGCAGCAAACACCCACTTCAATTTGTATACCGCCCCAACAGATCCACCGATGGTGGTGCAATCACTGTCGCATAGTGCACTGCACACTGCACTATGACATCTGGACAAGAGGAATACCCATGTAAAAATGCTGTTCATTGACTACAGCTCAATCTTCCAGGTGACTACCTCTATGAAGCTGGTTGAGAGAATGCAAAGAGTGTGCAAAGCTGTCCCATCAAGGCAAAGGGTGGCTACTTTGAAGAATCTCAAGCGCTGCCAGGTTGGATGGGGAGCTTGACGTTGTACAGCTATTTTCAGGTCTCTCAAGAGATGTTCGATAAGTGCTCAAGTCGGGCTCTGGCTGTGCCACTCAAGGACATTCAGAGACTTCCCAGAAGCCACTCCTGCGTTGTGCTTGACTGTATACTTAGGGTCATTGCCCTATTCAAAGGTGAGACCTTAGTACCAGTCTGAGGTCCTGAGCGCTCTGGAGAATGTTTTCATCAAGGGTCTCTCTGTACTCCCTGCCGCTGGAAAACATTCCACAGCATGATGCTGCCCCAACATGCTTCACCGTAGGGATGGTGCCAGGTTTCCTCCAGGCGTGACGCTGGCATTGAGGCAAAGAGTTCAATTTTGGTTTCCATCAGACCAGAGAATCTTGTTTCTCATGGTCTGAGAGGCCTAGGTGCCTTTTGGCAAACTCCAAGCAGGCTGTCATGTGCATTTTACTGAGGAGTGGCTTCGGTGGCCAAACTGGGGACCTTCCAATGCTGAAGACATTTTTTGGTACACTTCCCCAGATCTGGCCTCAACACAATCCTGTCTCTGAGCTCTACAAACAATTCCTTCAACTTCATGGCTTGGTTTTT
>NW_026289988.1:0-2500 GCF_023373465.1 Oncorhynchus keta
GGATATCATCACTCCTACTATTTTTTTTATTTTTTTATTTCACCTTATTTAACTAGGTAGGCTAGTTGAGAACAAGTTCTCATTTGCAACTGCGACCTGGCCAAGATAAAGCATAAAGTGTGGAATAGACAACACAGAGTTAAGCACATGGAGGTAAACAATTTGAAGTCAATAACACAGTAGAAAATGGGCAGTCTATATACAATGTGTGCAAAAGGTCATGAGGAGGTAGGCGAATAATACAATTTTGCAGATTAACAATTGGTGATAAATGATCAGATGGGCATGTACAGGTAGAGATATTGGTGTGCAAAAGTATAAGTAGGCAAATAAATAAAAACAGTATAAAACAGTATGGGGAATGAGGTAGGTGAAAAGGGTGAGCTATTTACCAATAGACTATGTACAGCTGCAGCGATCGGTTAGCTGCTCGGATAGCTGATGTTTGAAGTTGGTGAGGGAGATAAAGTCTCCAACTTCAGCGACGTAATTGCCCAGTCACAGGCAGCAGAGTACTTGAACGAAAGGTGCCAAATGAGGTGTTGGCTTTAGGGATGATCAGTGAGATACACCTGCTGGAGCGCGTGCTACGGATGGGTGTTACATCAGACCAGTGAACTGAGATAAGGCGGGAGCTTCACCTAGCATGGACTTCAGATGACCTGAGCCAGTGGGTCCGCTTACCTAATATGTAGTGAGGGGCCAAATGACCAGGAGCATACAAGTCGCAGTGGTGGGGTGGTATAGGTTTTTAGTGACAATAAAACGGATGGCACTAAGATAGACTGCATCCAGTTTGCTGAGTAGAGTGTTGGAAGCCATTTTGTAGATGACATCGCCGGAAGTCGAGGATCGGTAGGATAGCCGTCTTACTAGGCAAGCTTGGCAGCGTGAGTGAAGGAGGCTTTGTTATGAACAGAAAGCTGACTGGATTTGATTTTTGATTGAGATGTTTGATGAGTCTGAAGGAGAGTTTGCAGGAGTCTAGCCAGACACTAGGTACTATAGATGTCCACATATTCAAGGTTGAACCATCCAGGGTGGTGATGCTAGGTCGGGTATGCGGGGTGCAGGCAGCGATCGTTGAAAAGCATGCATTTGGTTTTACTCGCTTAGGAGCAGTTGGAGGCCACGGAAGGAGTGCCGTATGGCATTGAAGCTCGTTTGAGGTTGGATAGCACAGTGTCCAATGACGGGCCGAAAGTATATAGAATGGTGTCGTTCTGGGCGAGAGGTGGATCAGGGAATCGCCCGCAGCAAGAGCAAACATCATTGATATATACAGAGAAAAGAGTCGGCCCGAGAATTGAACCCTGTGGCACCCCCATAGAGACTGCCAGAGGACCGACAGCATGCCCTCCGATTTGACACACTGAACTCTGTCTGCAAAGTAATTGGTGAACCAGGCAAGGCAGTCATCCGAAAACCGAGGCTGTTGAGTCTGCCGATAAGAATTTGGTGATTGACAGAGTCGAAAGCCTTGGCGAGGTCGATGAAGACGGCTGCACAGTACTGTCTTTTATCGATGGCGGTTATGATATCATTTAGTACCTGAGTGTGGCTGAGGTGCACCGTGACCGGCTCGGAAACCAGATTGCACAGCGGAGAAGGTACGGTGGATTCGAGATGGTCAGTGACCTGTTTGTTGACTTGGCTTTGAAGACCTTAGATAGGCAGGGCAGGATGGATATAGGTCTATAGCAGTTTGGGTCCAGGTGTCTCCCTTGAAGAGGGGGATGACTGCGGCAGCTTTCCAATCCTTGGGGATCTCAGACGATATGAAAGAGAGGTTGAACAGGCTGGTAATAGGGGTTGCGACAATGGCGGCAGATAGTTTCAGAAATAGAGGGTCCAGATTATCAAGCCCAGCTGATTTGCACGGGTCCAGGTTTTGCAGCTCTTTTCAGAACATCTGCTATCTGGATTTGGGTAAGGAGAACCTGGAGAGGCTTGGGTGAGGAACTACTTGGCCGGTTGGAGCCAGGCGGAAGGCATGAGCGCGTTGAGAAGTGCTTATTGAAGTTTTCGATAATCATGGATTTATCGGTGGAGACCGTGTTTCCTAGCCTCAGTGCAGTGGGCAGCTGGGAGGAGGTGCTCTTGTTCTCCATGGACTTCACAGTGTCCCAGAACTTTTTGGAGTTGGAGTTACAGGATGCAAACTTCTGCCTGAAGAAGCTGGCCCTTAGCTTTCCCTGACTGACTGCGTGTATTGGTTCCTGACTTCCCTGAACAGTTTGCATATCACGGGGGGCTATTCGATGCTATTCTATTCTATATAACACGTAGGTCACATCACAGAGTATCAACACTCCTACTATATAACCGTAGGTCACATCACAGAGATATCAACACTCCTACTATATAACACGTAGGTCACATCACAGAGATATCATCACTCCCTGCTATATAACACGTAGGTCACATCACAGGGATATCATCACTCCTGCTATATAACACGTAGGTCACATCAAGGGATATCATCACTCCTACTATATAA
>NW_026289988.1:7500-36128 GCF_023373465.1 Oncorhynchus keta
GTACAAATAAAATCATGTTTTTTCCTTTGTATTATCTTTTACCAGATCTAATGTGTTATATTCTCCTACATTAATTTCACATTTCCACAAACTTCAAAGTGCTTCCTTTCAAATGGTACCAAGAATATGCATGTCCTTGCTTCAGGGCCTGAGCTACAGGCAGTTAGATTTGGTATGTCATTTAAGGCGAACATGTAAAACGGGGCGGGTTCTTGCGAGGTTTTAAAGCTGCATTGTCAGGTCCAGAGGAATTTAATCCTGGCCTCAAGTACATACTGATCTAGGCCACAGAGTAAAATAGTGATGTTGTTAGTTTCCATAGTTACCACCTGCCGTTGTTCAGTGATGAGGACAGACAGCTGGTGAGGGACGTACGACTCTTCTCGCCATCAGTCATTTCAGCACCTCAGCTTCAGTGGACTTCACCATTGAAGAGTAAGTCGAATACGACTCTTTTCTTACTACTGAACTATAAAGCACACATCAATTACTGCTACTACTACTACTACTGCTTACTAATGTAAGCACTGCTACTAATGTTACTACTACTGCTACTGCTACTACTACCGAAACCATAGCGCTACAACAACCACTGCTACTACACACTACTGCCACTACTGCTACTGCTACTACCACTTGAACTATGAGCCATTGGTTAACACCATTGCTACTACTACTACTACCTACTACTGCTACTGCTACTACTACTACTACTACTGCTACTGCTACTACGTTACTACCACTGCTACTGCTACTACTACTGAACTATAGCTACTACAACAACTACTGCTACTACTACTACTACTGCTACTACGCTACTGCTACTACTACTGAACTATAGCTACTACAACAGTTACTGCTACTACTACTACTACTTACTACTGCAATACTACTGCTACTACTGCTACTGCTACTACTACTGAACCATAGCTACTACAACAACTACTGCTACTACTACTACTACTGCTACTACTGCTACTGCTACTACTACTGAACTATAGCTACTACAACAATTACTGCTACTACTACTACTACTGCTACTACTGCTACTGCTACTACTACTGCTACTACTGCTACTGCTACTACTACTGAACTATAGCTACTACAACAACTACTGCTACTACTGCTACTACTGCTACTACTGCTACTGCTACTACTACTGAACTATAGCTACTACAACAGTTACTGCTACTACTACTACTACTACTACTGCTACTACTGCTACTGCTACTACTGCTACTGCTACTACTACTGCTACTACTGCTACTGCTACTACTGAACTATAGCTACTACAACAACTACTGCTACTACTACTACTACTGCTACTACTGCTACTGCTATTACTACTGAACTATAGCTACTACAACAATTACTGCTACTACTACTACTACTGCTACTACTGCTACTGCTACTACTACTGCTACTACTGCTACTGCTACTACTACTGAACTATAGCTACTACAACAACTACTGCTACTACTACTACTACTGCTACTACTGCTACTGCTACTACTACTGCTACTACTGCTACTGCTACTACTACTGAACTATAGCTACTACAACAACTACTGCTACTACTACTACTACTGCTACTACTGCTACTGCTACTACTACTGAACTATAGCTACTACAACAATTACTGCTACTACTACTACTACTGCTACTACTGCTACTGCTACTACCACTGCTACCACTGCTACCGCTACTACTACTGAACTATAGCTACTACAACAATTACTGCCACCACTACCACTACTGCTACTACTGCTACTGCTACTACCACTGCTACTACTGCTACTGCTACTACTACTGAACCATAGCTACTACAACAATTACTGCTACTACTACTACTACTGCTACTACTGCTACTGCTACTACTACTAGTACTACTACTACTGTTACTACTACGGCTACTACCACTACTACTACTACTACCACACTACTACTACTACTACTACTATTACTACTACTACTACTACCACCACTACTACTACTACTACTACTGTTACTACTGTTACCACTACTACTGTTACTACTACTACTACTACTACTACTGCCACTACTACTGTTACTACTACTACTACCACTACTACTGTTACTACTACTACTACTACTGTTACTACTACTACCACTACTACTGTTACTACTACTACTACTACTGTTACTAATACTACTACTACCACCACTACTACTACTGTTACTACTACTGTTACTACTTCACTACTACTACCACCACTACTACTGTTACTACTACTACTGTTACTACTACTGTTACTACTACTACTACTACTACTGCTGCCTACTGAGGCATTTTGGAGGAGGTGACCTGGGTGGGAGGAGTCGAGATGAGTTGTAATGGACCTTGATGGAGGGCAGGTGGCAGCCGATGACCCTCTCTGGGGCAGACACAGACCCAAACCAGACGTTGATGGAGGAGGTGAGGATGGGGTCAATGATTGGTGCGTAAAACCGGATCAAGAATGACTGCCTCAAGTAGTACCTACCAGTACACTGGTGCCTTCTGGGGGACCGCTGGGAGGATCACTGATGTCTTCTGGGTGACCGCTGGGAGGATCACTAGTGTCTTCTGGGTGACCGCTGGGAGGATCACTAGTGTCTTCTGGGTGACCGCTGGGAGGATCACTGATGTCTTCTGGGTGACCGCTGGGAGGATCACTAGTGTCTTCTGGGTGACCGCTGGGAGGATCACTGATGTCTTCTGGGTGACCGCTGGGAGGATCACTAGTGTCTTCTGGGTGACCGCTGGGAGGATCACTAGTGTCTTCTGGGTGACCGCTGGGAGGATCACTAGTGTCTTCTGGGTGACCGCTGGGAGGATCACTAGTGTCTTCTGGGGGACCGCTGGGAGGATCACTGATGTCTTCTGGGTGACCGCTGGGAGGATCACTGATGTCTTCTGGGTGACCGCTGGGAGGATCACTAGTGTCTTCTGGGTGACCGCTGGGAGGATCACTAGTGTCTTCTGGGTGACCGCTGGGAGGATCACTAGTGTCTTCTGGGGGACCGCTGGGAGGATCACTGATGTCTTCTGGGTGACCGCTGGGAGGATCACTAGTGTCTTCTGGGTGACCGCTGGGAGGATCACTAGTGTCTTCTGGGGGACCGCTGGGAGGATCACTGATGTCTTCTGGGTGATCACTGATGTCTTCTGGGTGACCGCTGGGAGGATCACTAGTGTCTTCTGGGGGACCGCTGGGAGGATCACTGATGTCTTCTGGGAGATCACTGATGTCTTCTGGGTGACCGCTGGGAGGATCACTGGTGTCTTCTGGGTGACCGCTGGGAGGATCACTGGTGTCTTCTGGGTGACCGCTGGGAGGAACACTGGTGTCTTCTGGGTGACCGCTGGGAGGATCACTAGTGCCTTCTGGGTGACCGCTGGGAGGATCACTAGTGTCTTCTGGGGGACCGCTGGGAGGATCACTGATGTCTTCTGGGTGATCACTGATGTCTTCTGGGTGACCGCTGGGAGGATCACTAGTGTCTTCTGGGGGACCGCTGGGAGGATCACTGATGTCTTCTGGGAGATCACTGATGTCTTCTGGGTGACCGCTGGGAGGATCACTGGTGTCTTCTGGGTGCCCGCTGGGAGGATCACTGGTGTCTTCTGGGTGACCGCTGGGAGGAACACTGGTGTCTTCTGGGTGACCGCTGGGAGGATCACTAGTGCCTTCTGGGTGACCGCTGGGAGGATCACTAGTGTCTTCTGGGGACCGCTGGGAGGATCACTAGTGTCTTCTGGGGGGACCGCTGGGAGGATCACTGATGTCTTCTGGGTGACCGCTGGGAGGATCACTGGTGTCTTCTGGGTGACCGCTGGGAGGATCACTAGTGTCTTCTGGGTGACCGCTGGGAGGATCACTAGTGTCTTCTGGGTGACCGCTGGGAGGATCACTGGTGTCTTCTGGGTGACCGCTGGGAGGATCACTGATGTCTTCTGGGTGACCGCTGGGAGGATCACTGGTGTCTTCTGGGTGACCGCTGGGAGGATCACTAGTGTCTTCTGGGTGACCGCTGGGAGGATCACTAGTGTCTTCTGGGTGACCGCTGGGAGGATCACTGATGTCTTCTGGGTGATCACTGATGTCTTCTGGGTGACCGCTGGGAGGATCACTAGTGTCTTCTGGGTGAACACTGGGAGTTTTACTAGTGCCTTCTGGGTGACCGCTGGGAAGATCACTAGTGCCTTCTGGGTGACCGCTGGGAGGATCACTAGTGTCTTCTGGGTGAACACTGGGAGTTTCACTAATGCTACTATTGCTATGACCACATCTTAAAGTAAGCTCTACTCTGTCTCCACAGAAACAAACTGCCCTCCAGGTTGGGGGTGCAGTACATGGGAGACATCACCTGGATCAGGTCCCCTCGGCCCAATGCCCCCGTAGAGTGCCCACTGGGGCCTCAGGAAGGCCCCCTCAACTGGGTGAGATGGCACTTTATTCACCCAGAGAGATTTATTTACCCCGATCAAGAGATTTATTTACCCAGAGAGAGAGAGATTTATTTACCCAGAGATAGAGAGATTTATTTACTCAGAGAGAGAGATTTATTTACCCAGAGAGATTTATTTACCCATAGAGAGAGATTTATTTACCCATAGAGAGATTTATTTACCCAGAGAGAGAGATGTATTTACCCAGAGAGAGAGAGATTTATTTACCCAGAGAGAGAGATTTATTTACCCAGAGAGAGAGAGATTTATTTACCCAGAGAGAGAGAGAGATTTATTTACCCAGAGAGAGAGAGAGAGATGTATTTACTCAGAGAGAGAGATTTATTTACCCAGAGAGAGAGATTTATTTACCCATAGAGAGAGATTTATTTACCCATAGAGAGAGATTTATTTACCCAGAGAGAGAGATTTATTTACCCACAGAGAGAGATTTATTTACCCAGAGAGAGAGATTTATTTACCCAGAGAGAGAGATTTATTTACCCATAGAGAGAGATTTATTTACCCAGAGAGAGAGATTTATTTACCCATAGAGAGAGATTTATTTACCCAGAGAGAGAGATTTATTTACCCATAGAGAGAGATTTATTTACCCATAGAGAGAGATTTATTTACCCAGAGAGAGAGATTTATTTACCCACAGAGAGAGATTTATTTACCCAGAGAGAGAGATTTATTTACCCAGAGAGAGAGATTTATTTACCCAGAGAGAGAGAGCGATTTATTTACCCATAGAGATGTATTTACAGAGAGAGAGATGTATTTACCCAGAGAGAGAGAGATGTATTTACCCAGAGAGAGAGATGTATTTACCCAGAGAGAGAGATGTATTTACCCAGAGAGAGAGAGATGTGTTTACCCAGAGAGAGAGAGATGTATTTGCAGAGAGAGAGAGATGTATTTACCCAGAGAGAGAGAGAGAGATGTATTTACCCAGAGAGAGAGAGAGATGTATTTACCCAGAGAGAGAGAGATGTATTTACCCAGAGAGAGGGAGATGTATTTACCCAGAAAGAGAGAGATGTATTTACCCAGAGAGAGAGAGATGTATTTACCCAGAGAGAGAGAGATGTATTTACCCAGAGAGAGATGTCTTTACCCAGAGAGAGAGAGATGTATTTACCCAGAGAGAGAGAGATGTATTTACCCAGAGAGAGAGAGATGTATTTACCCAGAGAGAGAGATGTATTTACCCAGAGAGAGAGAGATGTGTTTACCCAGAGAGAGAGGGATGTATTTACCCAGAGAGAGAGAGAGATGTATTTACCCAGAGAGAGAGAGAGAGATGTATTTACCCAGAGAGAGAGAGAGATGTATTTACCCAGAGAGAGAGAGAGATGTATTTACCCAGAGAGAGAGAGATGTATTTACCCAGAGAGAGAGAGATGTATTTACCCAGAAAGAGAGAGATGTATTTACCCAGAGAGAGAGAGATGTATTTACCCAGAGAGAGAGAGATGTATTTACCCAGAGAGAGATGTCTTTACCCAGAGAGAGAGAGATGTATTTACCCAGAGAGAGAGAGATGTATTTACCCAGAGAGAGATGTCTTTACCCAGAGAGAGAGAGATGTATTTACCCAGAGAGAGATGTCTTTACCCAGAGAGAGAGATGTCTTTACCCAGAGAGAGATGTCTTTACCCAGAGAGAGAGAGATGTATTTACCCAGAGAGAGATGTCTTTACCCAGAGAGAGAGAGATGTCTTTACCCAGAGAGAGAGAGATGTCTTTACCCAGAGAGAGAGAGATGTATTTACCCAGAGAGAGAGAGATGTATTTACCCAGAGAGAGAGAGAGATGTATTTACCCAGAGAGAGAGAGATGTATTTACCCAGAGAGAGATGTCTTTACCCAGAGAGAGATGTCTTTACCCAGAGAGAGATGTCTTTACCCAGAGAGAGATGTCTTTACCCAGAGAGAGAGAGATGTCTTTACCCAGAGAGAGATGTCTTTACCCAGAGAGAGATGTCTTTACCCAGAGAGAGAGAGATGTCTTTACCCAGAGAGAGATGTCTTTACCCAGAGAGAGAGAGATGTCTTTACCCAGAGAGAGAGAGAGATGGATGTAGAAAGAAAGACATACAGACGGAATGACTGGTTGATTGACTGACTGGTTGATTGACTGACTGGTTGACTGACTGACTGACTGACTGACTGACTGGTTTGCTGACTAACTAACTGACTGGTTAATTGACTGACTTGTTGACTGGTTGACTGACTGGTTGATTGACTGACTGGTTGATTGACTGACATGTTGACTGGTTGACTAGATGATTGACTGACTGGTTGACTAGATGATTGACTGACTGGTTGACTAGATGATTGACTGACTGGTTGACTAGATGATTGACTGACTGGTTGACTAGTTGATTGACTGACTGGTTGACTAGTTGATTGACTGACTGGTTGACTAGATGATTGACTGACTGGTTGACTAGATGATTGACTGACTGGTTGACTAGATGATTGACTGACTGGTTGACTAGTTGATTGACTGACTGGTTGACTAGTTGACTGACTGACTGGTTGACTAGTTGATTGACCGACTGGTTGACTAGTTGATTGACCGACCGGGTTGACTAGTTGATTGACTGACTGGTTGACTAGTTGACTGACTGACTGGTTGACTAGATGATTGACTGACTGGTTGACTAGTTGACTGACTGATTGGTTGACTAGTTGATTGACTGACTGGTTGACTAGTTGATTGACTGACTGGTTGACTAGTTGATTGACTGACTGATTGACTAGTTGACTGACTGATTGGTTGACTAGTTGACTGACTGATTGGTTGACTAGTTGACTGACTGATTGGTTGACTGACTGACTGGTTCACTGACTGGTGCACTGATACCTGATACCTCTCCACCTCCATTTGTACAGGTGGAGGAGCGCTACGCTGGCGTGGCGGTCTATGTGGTAGCCAATGGGGTGCAGGAAGACCCGGCCCGCTTCGACGACAGTCTGAGAGTCTACTACCTGTACAGCTACATCAACGAAGCTCTTAAAGGTGTGGGGACACACACACACACACACACACACACACACACACACACACACACACACACACACACACACACACACACACACACACACACACGTGCAATGGCCCTGATGAGAGGGAAGTCTATAGCTACTTCAATGAGCCTAAATTAAAGGGAGGGTCTGTAAAATAGCAGAGGATTAAACACACACACACAACGCCCTAAATTAAAGGGACGGTCTGTAATATAGCAGAGGATTAAACACACAGACAACGCCCTAAATTAAAGGGACAGTCTGTAAAATAACAGAGGATTAAACACACACACACAACACCCTAAATTAAAGGGACGGTCTGTATATAGCAGAGGATTAAACACACAGACAACGCCCTAAATTAAAGGGACGGTCTGTAATATAGCAGAGGATTAAACACACACACAACGCCCTAAATTAAAGGGACGGTCTGTAATATAGCAGAGGATTAAACACACACACAACGCCCTAAATTAAAGGGACGGTCTGTAAAATAACAGAGGATTAAACACACACACAACACCCTAAATTAAAGGGACGGTCTGTAATATAGCAGAGGATTAAACACACAGACAACACCCTAAATTAAAGGGACGGTCTGTAATATAGCAGAGGATTAAACACACAGACAACGCCCCCAAATTAAAGGGAGGGTCTGTAATATGAATGGTGCAGTGGTCTAAGGCACAAGAGGCATCACTACAGTCCCTGGTTTGAATCCAGGCTGAATCACATCTGGCTGTGATTGGAAGTCCCATAGGGCATCACACAACTGGCCCAGCCTCGTCCAGATTTGCCGGGGGTAGGCCATCATTGTAAATAAGAATTAGCTCTTAACTGACTTTCCTAGTTAAATAAAAGATTAAAATAAAATAATGTGTAGGATTAAACACACACACAATGCCTCCAATTTAGTCAGTGGTCCCTGACGTAATTTCCTCTTGGTCAAATGGTTTAGACGTTGGTTTGCCCAGTGAGACCACCACACTATGACTCTGACCAGTTACATGACACCTGTTATGGTATTGATTATGACACCTGTTATGGTATTGATTATGATGACACCTGTTATGGTATTGATTATGACACCTGTTATGGTATTGATTATGACACCTGTTATGGTATTGATTATGATGACACCTGTTATGGTATTGATTATGACACCTGTTATGGTATTGATATGATGACACCTGTTATGGTATTGATTATGACACCTGTTATGGTATTGATTATGACGACACCTGTTATGGTATTGATTATGACACCTGTTATGGTATTGATTATGACACCTGTTATGGTATTGATTATGACACCTGTTATGGTATTGATTATGATGACACCTGTTATGGTATTGATTATGACGACACCTGTTATGGTATTGATTATGACACCTGTTATGGTATTGATTATGACACCTGTTATGGTATTGATTATGACACCTGTTATGGTATTGATTATGATGACACCTGTTATGGTATTGATTATGATGACACCTGTTATGGTATTGATTATGACACCTGTTATGGTATTGATTATGACACCTGTTATGGTATTGATTATGATGACACCTGTTATGGTATTGATTACGATTACACTGTTATGGTATTGATTATGACGACACCTGTTATGGTATTGATTATGACACCTGTTATGGTATTGATTATGACACCTGTTATGGTATTGATTATGACACCTGTTATGGTATTGATTATGATGACACCTGTTATGGTATTGATTATGACACCTGTAATGGTATTGATTATGACACCTGTTATGGTATTGATTATGATGACACTGTTATGATATTGATTATGACACCTGTTATGGTATTGATTATGACACCTGTTATGGTATTGATTATGATGACACCTGCTATGGTATTGATTATGACACCTGCTATGATATTGATTATGACACCTGTTATGGTATTGATTATGACACCTGTTATGGTATTGATTATGATGACACCTGCTATGGTATTGATTATGACACCTGCTATGATATTGATTATGACACCTGTTATGGTATTGATTATGACACCTGTTATGGTATTGATTATGATGACACCTGCTATGGTATTGATTATGACACCTGCTATGGTATTGATTATGACACCTGTTATGGTATTGATTATGACACCTGTTATGGTATTGATTATGACACCTGTTATGGTATTGATTATGACACCTGTTATGGTATTGATTATGACACCTGTTATGGTATTGATTATGACACCTGTTATGGTATTGATTATGACACCTGTTATGGTATTGATTATGATGACACCTGTTATGGTATTGATTATGACACCTGTTATGGTATTGATTACGATTACACTGTTATGGTATTGATTATGACGACACCTGTTATGGTATTGATTATGACACCTGTTATGGTATTGATTATGACACCTGTTATGGTATTGATTATGACACCTGTTATGGTATTGATTATGACACCTGTTATGGTATTGATTATGACACCTGTTATGGTATTGATTATGATGACACCTGTTATGGTATTGATTATGACACCTGTTATGGTATTGATTATGACACCTGTTATGGTATTGATTATGATGACACCTGCTATGGTATTGATTATGATGTCACCTGTTATGGTATTGATTATGACACCTGTTATGGTATTGATTATGATGACACCTGTTATGGTATTGATTATGATGACACCTGTTATGGTATTGATTATGACACCTGTTATGGTATTGATTATGATGACACCTGCTATGGTATTGATTATGATGTCACCTGTTATGGTATTGATTATGACACCTGTTATGGTATTGATTATGATGACACCTGTTATGGTATTGATTATGATGACACCTGTTATGGTATTGATTATGACACCTGTTATGGTATTGATTATGATGACACCTGTTATGGTATTGATTATGACACCTGTTATGGTATTGATTATGACACCTGTTTATGGTATTGATTATGACACCTGTTATGGTATTGATTATGATGACACTTGTTATGGTATTGATTATGACACCTGTTATGGTATTGATTATGACACCTGTTATGGTATTGATTATGACACCTGTTATGGTATTGATTATGATGATACTGTTATGGTATTGATTATGATGACACCTGTTATGGTATTGATTATGATGACACTTGTTATGGTATTGATTATGACACCCGTTATGGTATTGATTATGACACTGTTATGGTATTGATTATGACACCTGTTATGGTATTGATTATGACACCTGTTATGGTATTGATTATGATGACACTGTTATGGTATTGATTATGACACCTGTTTATTGATTATGACACTGTTATGGTATTGATTATGATGACACCTGTTATGGTATTGATTATGACACCTGTTATGGTATTGATTATGACACCGATACTGTTATGGTATTGATTATATGACACCTGTTATTATTGTATTGATTATTGACGACACTTTCTGTTATGGTATTGATTATGACACCTGTTATGGTATTGATTATGATGACAGCTGTTATGGTATTGATTATGACACTGTTATGGTATTGATTATGACACCTGTTATGGTATTGATTATGATGTCACTGTTATGGTATTGATTATGACACCTGTTATTATTGATTATGACACCTGTTATGGTATTGATTACGATGACACTTGTTATGGTATTGATTATGACACCTGTTATGGTATTGATTATGATGACACTGTTATGGTATTGATTATATGTTTATGGTATTGATTATGACACTGTTATGGTATTGATTATGATGACACCTGTTATGGTATTGATTATGATGACACCTGTTATGGTATTGATATGATGACACCTGTTATGGTATTGATTATGACACCTGTTATGGTATTGATTATGACACCTGTTATGGTATTGATTATGACACCTGTTATGGTATTGATTATGACACCTGTTATGGTATTGATTATGACACCTGTTATGGTATTGATTATGACACGTGTTATGGTATTGATTATGACACGTGTTATGGTATTGATTATGACACCTGTTATTGTATTGATTATGACACCTGTTATGGTATTGATTATGACACCTGTTATGGTATTGATTATGATGACACTGTTATGGTATTGATTATGACACCTGTTATGGTATTGATTATGACACCTGTTATGGTATTGATTATGACACTGTTATGGTATTGATTATGATGACACTGTTATGGTATTGATTATGACACCTGTTATGGTATTGATTATGACACTGTTATGGTATTGATTATGATGACACCTGTTATGGTATTGATTATGATGACACCTGTTATGGTATTGATTATGACACCTGTTATGGTATTGATTATGACACCTGTTATGGTATTGATTATGATGTCACTGTTATGGTATTGATTATGACACCTGTTATGGTATTGATTATGACACCTGTTATGGTATTGATTATGACACCTGTTATGGTATTGATTATGACACCTGTTATGGTATTGATTATGACACCTGTTATGGTATTGATTATGACACCTGTTATGGTATTGATTATGACACGTGTTATGGTATTGATTATGATGACACCTGTTATGGTATTGATTATGACACCTGTTATGGTATTGATTATGACACCTGTTATGGTATTGATTATGACACTGTTATGGTATTGATTATGATGACACTGTTATGGTATTGATTATGACACCTGTTATGGTATTGATTATGACACTGTTATGGTATTGATTATGATGACACCTGTTATGGTATTGATTATGATGACACCTGTTATGGTATTGATTATGACACCTGTTATGGTATTGATTATGACACCTGTTATGGTATTGATTATGATGTCACTGTTATGGTATTGATTATGACACCTGTTATGGTATTGATTATGACACCTGTTATGGTATTGATTACGATGACACTTGTTATGGTATTGATTATGACACCTGTTATGGTATTGATTATGACACCTGTTATGGTATTGATTATGACACCTGTTATGGTATTGATTATGACACTGTTATGGTATTGATTATGATGACACCTGTTATGGTATTGATTATGATGACACCTGTTATGGTATTGATTATGACACCTGTTATGGTATTGATTATGACACCTGTTATGGTATTGATTATGATGTCACTGTTATGGTATTGATTATGATGACACCTGTTATGGTATTGATTATGATGACACCTGTTATGGTATTGATTATGACACCTGTTATGGTATTGATTATGACACCTGTTATGGTATTGATTATGACACCTGTTATTTTATTGATTACGATGACACCTGTTATGGTATTGATTATGACACCTGTTATGGTATTGATTATGACACCTGTTATGGTATTGATTATGACACCTGTTATGGTATTGATTATGACACCTGTTATGGTATTGATTATGACACCTGTTATGGTATTGATTACGATGACGCCTGTTATGGTATTGATTATGACACCTGTTATGGTATTGATTATGACACCTGTTATGGTATTGATTATGACACCTGTTATTGTATTGATTATGACACCTGTTATGGTATTGATTATGATGACACTGTTATGGTATTGATTATGACACCTGTTATGGTATTGATTATGACACCTGTTATGGTATTGATTATGATGACACTGTTATATACAGTCGTGGCCAAAAGTTTTGAGAATGACACAAATATTGTCCACAAAGTTTGCTGCTTCAGTGTCTTCAGATATTTTTGTCAGATGTTACTATGAAATACTGAAGTATAATTACAAGCATTTCATAAGTGTCAAAGGCTTTTATTGACAATTACATGAAGTTGATGCAAAGACTCAATATTTGCAGTGTTGACCCTTCTTTTTCAAGACCTCTGCAATCCGAGCTGGCATGCTGTCAATTAATAACCTCTGGGCCACATCCTGACTGATGGCAGCCCATTCTTGCAAAATGAATTCTTAGAGTTTGTCAGAATTTGTTCTCAATGATATTAAGGTCTGGGAGTTTCCTGGCCATAGACCCAAAATATCAATGTTTTGTTCCCAGAGCCACTTAGTTATCACTTTTGCCTTATGGCAAGGTGCTCCATCATGCTGGAAAAGGCATTGTTCGTCACCAAACTGTTCCTGAATGGTTGGGAGAAGTTGCTCATGGAGATTGTGTTGGTACCATTCTTTATTCATGGCTGTGTTCTTCAGCAAAATTGTGAGTGAGCCCACTCCTTGGCTGAGAAGCAACCCACATGAATGGTCTCAGGATGCTTTACTGTTGAAATGACACAGGTCTGATGGCAGCGCTCACCTTGTCTTCTCCGGACAAGCTTTTCCGGATGCCCCAAACAATCGTAAAGGGATCACCCAGAAAACGACTTTACCCCAGTCCTCAGCAGTCCAATCTCTGTACCTTTGCAGAATATCACTCTGTCCCTGATGTTTTCCTGGAGAGAAGTGGCTTCTTTGCTGCCCTTCTTGACACCAGGCCATCTTCCAAAAGTCTTCGCCTCACTGCATGTAGATGCACTCACACCTGCCTGCTGCCATTCCTGAGCAAGCTCTGTACTGGTGGTGCCCCGATTCCACAGCTGAATCAACTTTAGAGATGGTCCAGGCGCTTGCTGGACTTTCTTGGGCGCCTGAAGCATTCTTCACAACAATTGAACCGCTCTCCTTGAAGTTCTTGATGATCCGATAAATGGTTGATTTAGGTGCAATCTTACTGTCAGCAATATCCGTGCACTTTTTGTGCAAAGCGATGATGACGGCACGTGTTTCCCTTGCAGGTAACCATGGTTGACAGAGGAAGAACAATGATTCCAAGCACCACCCTCCCTTTAAAGCTTCCAGTCTGTTATTCGCACCAGTCAGCATGACAGGTGATCTCCAGCCCTCCGTGAACACACCCGTGTAACGAGAATCACTGATAATGATGTCAGCTGGTCCTTTGTAGCAGGGCTGAAGTGCAGGGGAATTTTTTTGTGGATTCAGTTCATTTGCATGGTTAAAGAGGGACTTTGCAATTAATCTGATCACTCTTCATAACATTCTGGAGTATATGCAAATTGCCATCATACAAACTGAGGTGCAGACTTTGTGAAAATTTATATTTGTCATTCTCAAAACGTTTGGCCACGACTGTACAGTCGGACGTATTTAAGTCAAATGTTACCAAAAGTTTGTCTGCCTTCTCATTTCACTTTGTGTGCCTCCATTTCGAGAATGTTATTTTTGGTACTTTGAGTTTAATTATTAGAGAGACAGACAGCTTACTGACCCTAGGGGACCACCGCTGACTGAACACACACGAACTCACACTTGTTTTCGTGTTACATGTGCTACATCTGCCTCATTCTCCATATTGTTATTCTATTCCAGTCGATGACAGTAGAGAACCTTCAAACACTGAGATATTTACTACACACTAAACATTAGATACAAGAAAAACAAATGACAAACTGAACAACTAAAAAAGCACCCTGAGGAAAAGCAACGCTAAAAATGTATGTTTTAAAATATGTCCACAGTTTCAGCCCCTCTCAGGTTCTCTGACAGGTTATTCCAGAGGCTGGGGTCATAATAACTAAAGGTTGTCTCTCCATGCCTCTTGGTCCCAGACTGGGGGTATAGTAACTACAGGTTGTCTCTCCATGCCTCTTGGTCCCAGACTGGGGGTATAATAACTAAAGTTTGTCTAGGATAGTTAAAGGCTGTCTCTCCATGCCTCTTGGTCCTGGGCTTTAGGATAATTTAAAAGGCTGTCTCTCCATCCCTCTTGGTCCCAGACTGGGGGCATAGTAACTAAAGGTTGTCTCTCCATGCCTCTTGGTCCTGGGCTTTAGGATAGTTAAAGGCTGTCTCTCCATGCCTCTTGGTCCCAGGCTGGGGCATAGTAACTAAAGGTTGTCTCTCCATGCCTCTCGGTCCTGGGCTTTAGGATAGTTAAAAGGCCAGAGGACCTGAGGGCTTCCTGGGTACATAACTTAAAGCATGTCCTGAACCATGTATTGAGGTGCACCATCGTGGATTGATTCTAAAACCAATAGAATAGAATATTCTTCAAAATGAATTCTAAAACTCACAGGCATTCAGAGACCTTAAAACCAGTGTAATGTGTGTTCTCCTTCTGGCTTGGTCAGTACCCGTGCTGAAGCATTCTGTATGTTTTGTAGATGACCAATGACTTTCTTATGTGTTGAACTAGCAATATGGAGTTGAGACCCTTTTCTCCCCAGGCATGATAAGCCCTAGTTACGGCGGCAAACCGTTTTTGATCCTTTCGCTTTGTTTTCTGGACTTCATAACCATAAGAGAACATGTCGATCACAGTTTCAGGTCTTACAATTGTAATAAACCTTTACTTCTCCTTCTTCCTTCCCCGCCCAGCCTACATCCTAGACGGAGTGAATCTGAAGGGTTACTTCGCCTACTCCCTGAACGACCAGAGACCCAGGCTTCGGCTTGCGGTCATGTCCAAGATGAGGAAATCCTCAAAACATCTCTGTCCCAGTATCAGAACATTATCCGGCACAACGGCTTCCCTCTCCAGGGGACCCTTACCTCGGCCCCGCAGTGCCCCAGTCAGCCTCTACCCTGCTCGGGGTGTCTGGTCCTGACCAAGAGACCTGTGGTGGGATTCCTGTCTCTGGTGGGGTCCGCGGTCCTGGTCACCCTTGGGCTGATTATATACTACGCTGCCAAGAGACACAGGGGCCGAGGTACAAATGGCACCATATTCTCTAAAATATAGGGCCCTGGTCTAAAGTAGTGCACGATAATAGGGAATAGGGTGCCATAGGGCTCTGATCTAAAGTAGTGTACTATATAGGGAATAGGGTTCCATACGGCTCTGGTCTAAAGTAGTGTACTATATATAGGGAATAGGGTTCCATAGGGCTCTCATCTAAAGTAGTGCACTATATTGGGAATAGGGTGCCATTTGGGATCACGTGGTGATGGTGGTGATGAAAATTAAGTGTATTTCTGAAGCGTGTGTTATAGGTAGTCCTCCGGGTTCGAGTCACTTGACCTTTAACCCTTCAATGTCTGCTGATCTGAAGGAATCGGGAAAAAGGTAGAAGCAATATGTCAGAATTATCCACCATGTCAGCACTAGATCTCTGACACCTATCCAGTTCCTCGAGATCTGTAAAACAAAGTCGTGAGCTTATTGTACCCATGTGGGGCCACATAACTGGAGCCGTTTAGACGGTTTACGACACTGTGCAGCGAATGAAGTTGATGAATGTAGTTGATTTAGTTGATGTGGTGTGTCTTTGTGTTCATAGAACTGTATGTTCGTTTATTTCCCGTCTTTTTATGAAACTCAACCAGCAGCGTTTGTTTCATGTATTTCAGTCTGAAGATAAAGTATTGTTCTTTAAAAAACAATTGTCTTTTTATTTATTTTTTAAATGAACTTGTTTGACGTGGTATCATAACGAATTATCTCGTGTAGATTATTTTTCCTACACTCTTTAAATTAATTGAATCTGTGTGTTTATAATACGTCACACTGTACCAGATAACCTTGATGTCTAAAAAACAAAACAACTATCGAGTGAAAGCAAGTCTCCGTGACCAATAACTCTTAGTCCCCTTTGACCAATAACTCTTAGTCCCCTTTGACCAATAACTCTTAGTCCCTTTGACCAATAACTCTTAGTCCCTTTGACCAATAACTCTTAGTCCCCTTTGACCAATAACTCTTAGTCCCCTTTGACCAATAACTCTTAGTCCCCTTTGACCAATAACTCTTAGTCCCCTTTGACCAATAACTCTTAGTCCCCTTTGACCAATAACTCTTTAGTCCCCTTTGACCAATAACTCTTAGTCCCCTTTGACCAATAACTCTTAGTCCCCTTTGACCAATAACTCTTAGTCCCCTTTGACCAATAACTCTTAGTCCCCTTTGACCAATAACTCTTAGTCCCCTTTGACCAATAACTCTTAGTCCCCTTTGACCAATAACTCTTAGTCCCCTTTGACCAATAACTCTTAGTCCCCTTTGACCAATAACTCTTAGTCCCCTTTGACCAATAACTCTTAGTCCCCTTTGACCAATAACTCTTAGTCCCCTTTGACCAATAACTCTTAGTCCCCTTTGACCAATAACTCTTAGTCCCCTTTGACCAATAACTCTTTAGTCCCCTTTGACCAATAACTCTTAGTCCCCTTTGACCAATAACTCTTTAGTCCCCTTTGACCAATAACTCTTTAGTCCCCTTTGACCAATAACTCTTAGTCCCCTTTGACCAATAACTCTTAGTCCCCTTTGACCAATAACTCTTAGTCCCCTTTGACCAATAACTCTTAGTCCCCTTTGACCAATAACTCTTTAGTCCCCTTTGACCAATAACTCTTAGTCCCCTTTGACCAATAACTCTTAGTCCCCTTTGACCAATAACTCTTTAGTCCCCTTTGACCAATAACTCTTTAGTCCCCTTTGACCAATAACTCTTTCGTCCCCTTTGACCAATAACTCTTAGTCCCCTTTGACCAATAACTCTTAGTCCCCTTTGACCAATAACTCTTAGTCCCCTTTGACCAATAACTCTTTAGTCCCCTTTGACCAATACCTTTACTACCGCAGGGCCTGTTGTGAAGTAGGCAAAGCATTTATCCCAAATGGCTCCCTATTCCCTAAATATTGTGCTTTTAGGGCTGGGACGATGTCGCAATACTCATTAGTATCTTGGCAAGGAAACGAAACACAGAACCAGATTTAACTAAATTGTAGCCGATGTGAAAAGGCCTAGCTAGTTAGCGCTAGTGGCGTTTCAATCGGGACGTCACTTGCACGGGCCGCGGCTTTTGTGGGTGACGACGCATCGAGAGGTGACGGTTGTGTGTGCAGAGCGTCCCTGGTTCGCGCCCAGGTCGGGGCGAGGGGACGGACGTAGAGTCTATACTGTTACATAAAACAGCCCTGTTTTAAACAAGCATGTGATCCAAGAGGCACATTTATTTATTTAACAAACGGGGAGGTTTTTAAAACGAACAAATTGTTCGGATTGCTTCATGTTTACATTTTTTGTTTGTTGCCATGGAAAACATATCGCGATACCGGTATCATCCCGGCCCTAAGATTCACTACTTTTGACCAGAGCCCTCTGTCTCCGATGGATCGTTCATTTATTGCCAAATGCAATGAAGGGACACAGTATAGATGAATTCTCAGTCATCAAATTAATATTAACAGTACTCCCACAACAATTATTCATAGATCTTCTGTATAATATTCTACTAACAAAAAAAAAAATAGGGTGCACTGACATCGGAGTAGATAGCCAGAGTGAATTTACAAAATGCACCATAAATGTCTACAAAAAAAAGGTTATTGTGATCATATGGTGGATAAAACAATCTTGTAATAATTCCTAAATTCTAATAATAAACAAATACAGTGTTTTGAAATGTAGTCTCATGTCTACAACATAAAATAAACTCCTATGATCGATTTTAGTATTCAAAATAAATGAACCGAACCTGAAAAAGTGACGCAATCAGTGTTTCTCAAAACGGACGCTACCGGAAGGACCAATGACCAAATTGGAGCACGATTCTAAAGTCAAGTATGTGAAATGCAGCCTGGGAGGGGCACTTCTGGAACGCTTACCCAGTTTGTACATATTTTGAAGCATGCATAGATGGAACTGCTGGGAGATGGAGACCAGCAGCACACTGTCAACAAAAATGATTTTATTCCAAAACCGACACACACAATTAGCATTAGTAACAAGGAAATCCTAAAGTCTAGTTTCACCAGGTCATCTAACTGCAGGCATTTCAAACCGTGGCACAGCAACAGAGAGCCAGAGAGAGACACGCAGTTAACCAAAGCCTCTACTTTATTGAAATATACCTAAGCGTTTATTCTCAATTTCAATGTAAATGTCGACTTTATATATTGTCGCACTGCTAAGCAGACAAGTAGCCAGTGGCTTCCTCTGCGTCTGGACAAGGTTTGAGAATTTGTGTGTAGTTCAACATAGGCCAATATTACGTTTCAACACAGGCCAATATTACGTTTCAACATAGGCCTATATTACGTTTCAACATAGGCCAATATTACGTTTCAACATAGACCAATATTACGTTTCAACACAGGCCAATATTACGTTTCAACATAGGCCTATATTACGTTTCAACATAGGCCTATATTACGTTTCAACATAGGCCAATATTACGTTTCAACACAGGCCAATTACGTTTCAACACAGGCCAATACGTTTCAACACAGGCCAATATTACGTTTCAACATAGGCCTATATTACGTTTCAACATAGGCCTATATTACGTTTCAACATAGGCCAATATTACGTTTCAACATAGGCCAATATTACGTTTCAACATAGGCCAATATTACGTTTCAACATAGGCCAATATTACGTTTCGAGAAAAAAAGCCAACGGAAAACAGATGAGGTCCTTTTAATATCCAAACGGTCTGTTTTACAGAAACCTTTTCTATCAGATAGCCTACGGCAAAAAGTTGAACATTCTGCCATCACCTCCGAAGACATTGGATCAAGTTCACCACACTATTTGCTGGGCCTAATTCTAATACTTCCAAAGTGTACTAGCAAATAAGGGGCATTATTGCCACCATAAAAGGTGACCAGAAAGTTGACCATTTGGCCAAAAATAACTGAATGACAGCTACACCGTTAATAGGCCACACTTACTGAAAATGAAAGAAAAAAAAAAAGACCCAGCTACTGGGTCAACCCAACTGATGGCTAAATTAACCCATGTTTGGGTCAACCAAACTATTGGCTAAATTAACCCATGTTTGGGTCACCCCAACATGTTGGGTTATTCACACAACTGGCTAAGTCAAAAAGAATCAAATAAAACATTGAGTGCTGAGCCAATGGAAGGAGGAGGATTTACCAGCCCACCACCAATCAATCGACAGTTCACTTTAAGACATTCGAAAGAAAGTCAACTTTATTTTACAGCAGAGGTTCAATAAGACAGTACATAAAGATTTCACTATCCAAATTAATCAATTATTGATATCAACCAAAGATTTAGCCTCTGAACCCCTCATATTACAAGGTATGGGAGGGTGCAGAGGGAGAGGTGATAGATCACAACATCCAAGGCATCCAGAAGGTGCTGAAGAGGAAGGATGATGAAGAGGGAGAGAAAGAGCAAGTCGAGTTAGATCAGAAACGAATCATGGAGACAGGAAAGAGAGATTTAGAGTGAGGAGCGAGGAGGAGAGAGGAGAGTGATTGAGAGAAAGAGAGCAATAGAGTGAGAAGAAGAAGGAGAGAGATGAGGAGAAGAGAGCGAGAAGAGAGAAAGAGAGCGAGAAGGAGAGAAAGAGAGCGAGAAGGAGAGAAGAGAGAGCGAGAAGGAGAGAGATGAGGAGAAGAGGCGAGAAGGAGAGAAAGAGAGCGAGAAGGAGAGAAAGAGAGCGAGAAGGAGAGAAAGCGAGAAGAAGGGAGAGAGATGAGGAGAAAGAGAGCGATAGAGCGAGAAGGAGAGAGAGATGAGGAGAAAGAGAGCGATAGAGCGAGAAGGAGAGAGATGAGGAGAAAGAGAGCGATAGAGCGAGAAGGAGAGAGATGAGGAGAAAGAGGCGATAGAGCGAGAAGGAGAGAGATGAGGAGAAAGAGAGCGATAGAGCGAGAAGGAGAGAGATGAGGAGAAAGAGAGCGAAAAGGAGAGAGATGAGGAGAAAGAGAGCGAGAAGGAGAGAAAGAGAGCGAGAAGGAGAGAGATGAGGGAGAAAGAGAGCGATAGAGCGAGAAGAAGAGCGAGATCAGAACATCATGGCGTCCAGTCCGTCCTCCATGAACTTCTTGTAGATGGCCATGAACCTGGCGGTGAAGGCCTCTAGATGGTAGATGACCTTAATTGCCCTGCTGCGGTGGTGTTCGTAGTGGGCTGCCATGTGAGTCACCTCTGCCTTCAGCTGGCCGTCACAGTTACCTAGCAACTCTGTCACCAGGCCCTACACACAGACATTACCTTAATAACACACAGTTACCTAGCAACTCTGTTACCAGGCCCTACACACAGACACAGTACCTTCACACACCACAGTTACCTAGCAACTCTGTCACCAGGCCCTACACACAGACACAGTACCTTAACACACCACACAGTTACCTAGCAACTCTGTCACCAGGCCCTACACACAGACACAGTACCTAACACACCACACAGTTACCTAGCAACTCTGTCACCAGGCCCTACACACAGACACAGTACCTTAACACCACACAGTTACCTAGCAACTCTGTCACCAGGCCCTACACACAGACACAGTACCTTAACACACCACAGTTACCTAGCAACTCTGTCACCAGGCCCTACACACAGACACAGTACCTTAACACACCACAGTTACCTAGCAACTCTGTTACCAGGCCCTATACACAGACACAGTACCTTAACACACAACACAGTTACCTATAGCAGCTGTTACCAGGCCCTACACAGACACAGTACCTTAATAACACACAGTTACCTAGCAACTCTGTCACCAGGCCCTACACACAGACACAGTACCTTAATAACACACAGTTACCTAGCAACTCTGTCACCAGGCCCTATACACAGACACAGTACCTTAATAACACACACAGTTACCTAGCAACTCTGTCACCAGGCCCTATACACAGACACAGTACCTTAATAACACACAGTTACCAGCAACTCTGTCACCAGGCCCTATACACAGACACAGTACCTTAACACACAACACAGTTACCTAGCAGCTGTTACCAGGCCCTACACAGACACAGTACCTTAATAACACACAGTTACCTAGCAACTCTGTCACCAGGCCCTACACACAGACACAGTACCTTAATAACACAGTTACCTAGCAACTCCGTCACCAGGCCCTACACACAGACACAGTACCTTAACACCCCACAGTTACCCAGCAACTGTTACCAGGCCCTACACACAGACACAGTACCTTACACACAACACAGTTACCTAGCAGCTGTTACCAGGCCCTACACACAGACACAGTACCTTAATAACACAGTTACCTAGCAACTCTGTCACCAGGCCCTACACACAGACACAGTACCCCTTAACACACAGTTACCTAGCAATCTCTGTCACCAGGCCCTATACACAGACACAGTACCTTAATAACACAGTTACTCTAGCAACTCTGTCACCAGGCCCTATACACAGACACAGTACCTTAACACACAACACAGTTACCTAGCAGCTGTTACCAGGCCTACACAGACAGTACCTTAATAACACACAGTTACCTAGCAACTCTGTCACCAGGCCCTACACACAGACACAGTACCTTAATAACACACAGTTACCTAGCAACTCCGTCACCAGGCCCTACACACAGACACAGTACCTTAACACCCCACAGTTACCTAGCAACTGTTACCAGGCCCTACACACAGACACAGTACCTTAACACACAACACAGTTACCTAGCAGCTGTTACCAGGCCCTACACACAGACACAGTACCTTAATAACACAGTTACCTAGCAACTCTGTCACCAGGCCCTACACACAGACACAGTACCTTAACACACAACACAGTTACCTAGCAGCTGTTACCAGGCCCTACACAGACACAGTACCTTAACACACCACCCCCATAGTTGGTGCTCAGTATTTGTGAGGCGTACCTTCATGATGATCTCAGGAGGAATGCAGTGAGTCAGCAACTCATACAGTCTCCCCCTCACCTCTAACAACCTGGGAGAGGAGGAGGGGAGAGGAGGGGTAGAGGGAGAGAGAGGAGGGAGAGAGGTAGAGGAGAGAGGGGGAGAGAGGGGGGGGAGGGAGGGAGGGTGGGGAGTCAGAGAAAAACCTTTTGGTACAGAAACCATTTTAAATAAGGACGTTTGTTCAATGGTTTTAATTCCAGTCCTCCTCCATCCTCACCTCTGAGGACTCTGCTGACTGACGATGGCGTTGGCCGTCTCTCAGGTAAACCTCCCAGTCGGTCTCTGGGATGTCCTGGTCTGCTGAGAACGGGTACCTGGAGAACAGGGTCAAAGGTTATGATGAGGTGATCGCTATGCCCGTTCAGAAAATGTAGCGTCACACACAGAGACAGACTTACTGTTGGGCACCACACAGAGACACACACAGAGACACACACAGAGACACACACAGCGACACACACAGCGACACACACAGAGACAGACTTACTGTTGGAGCACCACACAGAGACACACACAGAGACACACACAGCGACACACACAGCGACACACACAGGACAGACTTACTGTTGGAGCACCACACACAGAGACACACACAGAGACACACACAGAGACACACACAGCGACACACACAGCGACACACACAGAGACAGACTTACTGTTGGAGCACCACACACAGAGACACACACAGAGACACACACAGCGACACACACAGCGGACACACACAGCGACACACACAGAGACACACACAGAGACACACACAGCGTCACACACAGCGTCACACACAGCGACAGACTTACTGTTGCACTCTGCAGGCCTCACACATCAGCAGTGCTTTGCGGAGGTTGCGTCCAGACTTCTCTGATATCTGTTTGGCCAACTCAGGGGGAGAAGCAGACCCTCCTTCCTACACACTGTGGACAGAGACATTACACACCTGAGAGAAAGAGAGAGATGACAGAGGTGAGAATTCAAGATTCACATTTGAGAGAATTTAATGTAGTTGAAATAATGTCCCCCCCCTCTCCATCCCCCTCCCTCTCCATCCTCCCTACCTCCCCATCCTCCCTACCTCTCTCCATCCTCCCTACCTCTCCATCCTCCCTACCTCTCCATCCTCCCCTTCTCCCATCCCCCTCCTCTCCATCTCCCCTCCTCCCATCCCCCTACCTCTCCATCCCCCTCCCTCTCCATCCCCTCCCCTCTCCATCCTCCCTACCTCTCCATCCCCCTACCCCTCTCCATCCTCCCTCCCTCCACATCCCCCCTCCCATCCCCCTGCCTCTCCATCCTCCCTACCTCTCCATCCTCCCTCCTCTCCATCCTCCTCTCCATCCCTCCCCTCCTCCCTCCTCCCATCCTCCCCTCCTCTCCATCCCCCCTCCCTCTCCACCCCCCCTCTCCATCCTCCTCCTCCCATCCCCCCCTCTCCATCCCCCTCCCTCTCCATCCTCCTACCTCTCCATCCTCCCCCTTCTCCCATCCCCCTCCCTCTCCATCTCCCTCCTCCCATCCCCCTACCTCTCCCCCCCTCCCTCTCCATCCCCCTCCCTCTCCATCCTCCCCTCCTCCCATCCCCCCTACCTCTCCATCCCCCTCCCTCTCCATCCTCCCTACCTCTCCCCCCCCTACCTCTCCATCCTCCCCTCCCTCATCCCCCTCCCATCCCCCTACCTCTCCATCCTCCCTCCCTCACATCCCCCCCTCCATCCCCCTACCTCTCCATCCCCCCTACCTCTCCATCCCCCTCCCTCTCCATCCTCCCTACCTCTCCATCCCCTCCCTCCTCCCCTCCTCCTCCCTCTCCATCCTCCCCTCCTCTCCATCCCCCTCCCCTCTCCCACCCCCCTGCCTCTCCATCCTCCCTACCTCTCCATCCCCCCTCCCTCTCCCATCCCCCCTCCCTCTCCATCCTCCCCTCCTCCCATCCCCCTACCTCTCACCCTCCCCTCCTCCCATCCCCCTACCTCTCCATCCCCCTACCTCTCCACCCCCTACCTCTCCATCCCCCCTCCCTCTACATCCTCCCTATCCCCCCTACCTCTCCATCCTCCCTACCTCTCCACCCCCTACCTCTCCATCCCCTACCTCTCCCATCCCCTCCCCTCTCCATCCCCCTCCCTCTCCATCCCCCTACCTCTCCATCCTCCCTACCTCTCCATCCTCCCTACCTCTCCATCCCCCTCCCTCTCCATCCTCCCTCCCTCTCCATCCTCCCTCCCTCTCCATCCTCCTCCTCCCATCCCCCCTACCTCTCCACCCTCCCCTCCTCCCATCCCCCCTACCTCTCCATCCTCCCTACCTCTCCATCCTCCCCTACCTCTCCATCCTCCCTATCCCCCTACCTCTCCATCCTCCCTACCTCTCCATCCCCCTACCTCTCCATCCCCCACTCCCTCCATCCCCCTCCCTCTCCATCCCCCTACCTCTCCATCCTCCCTACCATCCCCCTCCCTCTCCATCCCTCCCTCTCCCTACCTCTCCATCCCCCTACCTCTCCATACCTCCCTCTCCATCCCCCTACCTCTCCATCCCCCCTACCTCTCCATCCTCCCTACCCCTCCCTCTACATCCTCCTACCTCTCCATCCCCCTCCCCTCTCCATCCCTCCCCTACCTCTCCATCCCCCTCCCTCTCCATCCTCCCCTACCTCTCCATCCCCTCCATCCCCCTACCTCTCCATCCTCCCTACCTCTATCCTCCCTACCTCTCCATCCCCCTCCCTCTCCATCCTCCTACCTCTCCATCCCCCCCCTCCCCTCTCCATCCTCCCTACCTCTCCATCCCCCTCCCTCTCCATCCTCCCTACCTCTCCATCCCCCCTCTCCATCCCCTCTCCCCTCTCCATCCCCCCTCCCTCTCCATCCATCCTCCCTACCTCTCCATCCCCCTCCATCCCCCTACCTCTCCATCCCCCTACCTCTCCATCCCCCTCCCTCTCATCCCCCTCCCTCTCATCCCCCTCCCCTCTCCATCCCCCTCCCTCTCCATCCTCCCTACCTCTCATCCCCCTACCTCTCATCCCCTCTCCATCCCCCAACTCTCCATCCCCCCTAACTCTCCATCCTCCCTCCCTCTCCATCCCCCCTCCCTCTCATCCCCCTACCTCTCCATCCTCCCTCCACCCTCTCCATCCCTCTCCATCCCCCTAACTCTCCATCTCTCCCTCCCTCCCTCCCCCTAACTCTCCATCCTTCCCCTCTCCACCCCCTACCTCTCCCTCCTTCCATTCCACCCCCACTCCCTCCATCCCCCCTGCCTCTCTGTACTGGGCAGGGCACCCGGCCAGGCCAGACCACCTGCTCCCTGATTGGTCCAATGACTTTGGAGGTGGAGCTACAGCAGAGGATAAGGCGGCAGGTGGACATGTACTTTCTCCATGGTACGACGCACTTGTGCATGCTGGGCATCCTTGAGGCGGTCCACCTCTGTCAACAGGACAACTGAGGAGAGACAGAGACAGTGAGAGACAGACAAAGAGACAGTGAGAGAGACAGCCACAGAGACAGTGAGAGAGAGACAGAGAGAGAGAGAGACAGACTTGAGAGAGACAGACACAGAGACAGTGAGAGAGAGACAGAGACACGAGAGAGACAGACAGACACCGAGGAGAGACAGACAGACACCGAGAGAGACAGACAGACACCAGAGAGAGACAGACAGACACTGAGAGAACAGACAGACACAAGAGAAACAGACAGACACAGAGAGAGACAGACAGACACCGAGAGAGACAGACAGACACCGAGAGAGACAGACAGACACCGAGAGAGACAGACAGACACGAGAGAGAGACAGACAGACACCGAGAGAGACAGACAGACACCGAGAGAGACAGACAGACACCCGAGAGAGACAGACAGACACAGAGAGAGACAGACAGACACCGAGAGAACAGACAGACACAGAGAGACAGACAGACACAGAGACAGACAGACAGACACAGAGAGACAGATAGACACAGAGAGAGACAGACAGACAGAGGGGTTGTTTTTTATTAAAATGGTGTCAGAATGTGAGAATCCTAACAGAGCAGTACGCAGCATGTGTGTGTCTGACCTTTGAACTCCCTCTGGGTGCTGGTCTGGATCTGCTGAGACTGGGCCATAGTCTTGATCAGTTCCTGGATAACCACCCGGTCACTGTTACCAGCATCACTGTTAAAATGAGAGATGTTCAATATGACCACCATATGGTCACTGAGAACACAGATCTACAGTATATGGTCAAATGGACCACACACAGTTCCTAAAAAACGGTCACTGTTGTAGCAACACTCCAGATGAAAATCTCTCCAACTTAGATCGTTGAGGTTCCTGGCTATGGTGTTGAAGTGTACCAATACTGCTTCCTGTTTACCTTGGGTTGACCTCAGGTGGTAGTTACTGGCTATGGTGTTGATCTCAATCTTCTTCTTAGAGGAGCCTGCACAGAGAACAGAAACAGACGTAGAATGAATTAGATCGTGAATCAGATGGAAGTATGAGGTGTGTATGTCTCTGTGATGGTCTTCTCTGCGTAGTTTCTCCACCTCGGCTCTGTGTGTGTGTGTGTGGTGTGTTAGGGTTGGGCGATATTACGTTAGCATCATCTAACATGGAGACCAGGGACTGGTCAGTATCTAACATGGAGACCAGGGACTGGTCAGTATCTAACATGGAACCAGGGACTGGTCAGTATCTAACATGGAGACCAGGGAACTGGTCAGTATCTAACATGGAGACCAGGGACCGGTCTGTATCTAACATGGAGACCAGGGACCGGTCTGTATCTAACATGGAGACCAGGGACTGGTCAGTATCTAACATGGAGACCAGGGACTGGTCAGTATCTAACATGGAGACCAGGGACGGGTCAGTATCTAACATGGAGACCAGGGACGGGGACTGGTCAGTATCTAACATGGAGACCAGGGACTGGTCAGTATCTAACATGGAGACCAGGGACTGGTCAGTATCTAACATGGAGACCAGGGACTGGTCAGTATCTAACATGGAGACCAGGGACTGGTCAGTATCTAACATGGAGACCAGGGACTGGTCAGTATCTAACATGGAGACCAGGGACTGGTCCGGTATCTAACATGGAGACCAGGGACTGGTCAGTATCTAACATGGAGACCAGGGACTGGTCAGTATCTAACATGGAGACCAGGGACTGGTCAGTATCTAACATGGAGACCAGGGACTGGTCAGTATCTAACATGGAGACCAGGGACTGGTCAGTATCTAACATGGAGACCAGGGACTGGTCAGTATCTAACATGGAGACCAGGGACTGGTCAGTATCTAACATGGAGACCGGATGGTCAGATCTAACATGGAGACCAGGGACTGGTCAGTATCTAACATGGAGACCAGGGACTGGTCAGTATCTAACTTTATGGAGACCAGGGACTGGTCAGTATCTAACATGGAGACCAGGGACTGGTCAGTATCTAACATGGAGACCAGGGACTGGTCAGTATCTAACATGGAGACCAGGGACTGGTCAGTATCTA